>NW_024061097.1:30000-204059 GCF_016432855.1 Salvelinus namaycush | reverse complement strand
ACAGGCTACTAGAGGGAGCAACTAAACAGGCCTACTACATGGAGTAACTAAACAGGCCTGCTAGAGGGAGCAACTAAACAGGCCTGCTAGAGGGAGCAACTAAACAGGCTACTAGAGGGAGCAACTAAACAGGCCTACTACATGGAGTAACTAAACAGGCCTGCTAGAGGGAGCAACTAAACAGGCCTAGCTAGAGGGAGCAACTAAACAGGCTACTAGAGGGAGCAAACTAAACAGGCCTAGCTAGCGGGAGTAACTAAACAGGCCTGCTAGAGGGAGCAACTAAACAGGCCTGCTAGAGGGAGCAACTAAACAGGTTACTACTAGAGGGAGCAACTTAAACAGGCTACTAGAGGAGCAACTAAACAGGCTACTAGAGGGAGTAACTGAAGCAGGCTACTAGAGGGAGCAACTAAACAGGCTACTAGAGGAGCAACTAAACAGGTCTACTAGAGGGAGCAACTATAAACAGGGCTACTAGAGGGAGCAACTAAAACAGGCTACTAGAGGGAGTAAACTGAAAAGGCTACTACAGGGAGCAACTAAAAAGGCTACTAGAGGGAGCAACCTAAACAGGTCTACTAGAAGGAGCAACTAAACAGGCTACTAGAGGGAGCAACTAAACAGGCTACTTGAGGGAGCAACTAAACAGTCCTAGAGGGAGCAACAACACAGCCCTACTAGAGGGAGCAACTAAACAGGCTACTAGAGGGAGTAACTGAACAGGCTACTAGAGGGAGCAAACTAAACAGGCAAACTAATAGGGAGCAACTAAACAGGCCTACTACAGGGAGCAACTAAACAGGCCTACTAGAGGGAGCAACTAAACAGGTCTACAAGAGGGAGCAACTAAACAGGCTACTAGAGGGAGTAACTGAACAGGCTACTAGAGGGAGCAACTAAACAGGCTACTAGAGGGAGCAACTAAACAGGTCTACTAGAGGGAGCAACTAAACAGGCTACTAGAGGGAGCAACTAAACAGGCTACTAGAGGGAGTAACTAAACAGGCTACTAGAGGGAGCAACTAAACAGGTCTACTAGAGGGAGCAACTAAACAGGCTACTAGAGGGAGCAACTAAACAGGCTACTAGAGGGAGCAACTAAACAGGCTACTAGAGGGAGTAACTGGACAGGCTACTAGAGGGAGCAACTAAACAGGCTACTAGAGGGAGCAACTAAACAGGTCTACTAGAGGGAGCAACTAAACAGGCTACGAGAGGGAGCAACTAAACAGGCTACTAGAGGGAGCAACTAAACAGGCTACTAGAGGGAGTAACTGAACAGGCTACTAGAGGGAGCAACTAAACAGGCTACTAGAGGGAGCAACTAAACAGGTCTACTAGAGGGAGAACCTAAACAGGCTACTAGAGGGAGCAACTAAACAGGCTACTAGAGGGAGCAACTAAACAGGCTACTAGAGGGAGCAACTAAACAGGCTACTAGAGGGAGCAACTAAACAGGCTACTAGAGGGAGCAACTAAACAGGCTACTAGAGGGAGTAACTGAACAGGCTACTAGAGGGAGCAACTAAACAGGCTACTAGAGGGAGCAACTAAACAGGTCTACTAGAGGGAGCAACTAAACAGGCTACTAGAGGGAGCAACTAAACAGGCTACTAGAGGGAGTAACTAAACAGGCTACTAGAGGGAGCAACTAAACAGGTCTACTAGAGGGAGCAACTAAACAGGCTACTAGAGGGAGCAACTAAACAGGCTACTAGAGGGAGCAACTAAATAGGCCTAGAGGGAGCAACTAAACAGGCTACTAGAGGGAGCAACTAAACAGGCTACTAGAGGGAGCAACTAAACAGGTCTACTAGAGGGAGCAACTAAACAGGTCTACTAGAGGGAGTAACTAAACAGGTCTACTAGAGGGAGCAACTAAACAGGTCTACTAGAGGGAGCAACTAAACAGGTCTACTAGAGGGAGCAACTAAACAGGCTACTAGAGGGAGCAACTAAACAGGCTACTAGAGGGAGTAACTGAACAGGCTACTAGAGGGAGCAACTAAACAGGCCTGTAGAGGGAGCAACCTAAACAGGCCTGCTAGAGGGAGCAACTAAACAGGCCTGCTAGAGGGAGCAACTAAACAGGCTACTAGAGGGAGCAACTAAACAGGCCTACTACATGGAGTAACTAAACAGGCCTGCTAGAGGGAGCAACTAAACAGGCTACTAGAGGGAGTAACTAAACAGGTCTACTAGAGGGAGCAACTAAACAGGTCTGCTAGAGGGAGCAACTAAACAGGCTACTAGAGGGAGTAACTAAACAGGTCTACTAGAGGGAGCAACTAAACAGGTCTGCTAGAGGGAGCAACTAAACAGGCCTGCTAGAGGGAGCAACTAAACAGGCCTGCTAGAGGGAGCAACTAAACAGGCTACTAGAGGGAGCAACTAAACAGCCTACTACATGGAGTAACTAAACAGGCCTGCTAGAGGGAGCAACTAAACAGGCCTGCTAGAGGGAGCAACTAAACAGGCTACTAGAGGGAGCAACTAAACAGGCCTACTACATGGAGTAACTAAACAGGCCTGCTAGAGGGAGCAACTAAACAGGCCTGCTAGAGGGAGGAACTAAACAGGCCTGCTAGAGGGAGCAACTAAACAGGCTACTAGAGGGAGCAACTAAACAGGCCTACTACATGGAGTAACTAAACAGGCCTGCTAGAGGGAGCAACTAAACAGGCTACTAGAGGGAGCAACTAAACAGGCCTACTACATGGAGTAACTAAACAGGCCTGCTAGAGGGAGCAACTAAACAGGCCTGCTAGAGGGAGCAACTAAACAGGCTACTAGAGGGAGCAACTAAACAGGCCTACTACATGGAGTAACTAAACAGGCCTGCTAGAGGGAGCAACTAAACAGGCCTGCTAGAGGGAGCAACTAAACAGGTCTACTAGAGGGAGCAACTAAACAGGCTACTAGAGGGAGCAACTAAACAGGCTACTAGAGGGAGTAACTGAACAGGCTACTAGAGGGAGCAACTAAACAGGCTACTAGAGGGAGCAACTAAACAGGTCTACTAGAGGGAGCAACTAAACAGGCTACTAGAGGGAGCAACTAAACAGGCTACTAGAGGGAGTAACTGAAAAGGCTACTACAGGGAGCAACTAAAAAGGCTACTAGAGGGAGCAACTAAACAGGTCTACTAGAAGGAGCAACTAAACAGGCTACTAGAGGGAGCAACTAAACAGGCTACTTGAGGGAGCAACTAAACAGTCCTAGAGGGAGCAACAACACAGCCCTACTAGAGGGAGCAACTAAACAGGCTACTAGAGGGAGTAACTGAACAGGCTACTAGAGGGAGCAACTAAACAGGCAAACTAATAGGGAGCAACTAAACAGGCCTACTACAGGGAGCAACTAAACAGGCCTACTAGAGGGAGCAACTAAACAGGTCTACAAGAGGGAGCAACTAAACAGGCTACTAGAGGGAGCAACTAAACAGGTCTACAAGAGGGAGCAACTAAACAGGCTACTAGAGGGAGCAACTAAACAGGCTACTAGAGGGAGCAACTAAACAGGTCTACTAGAGGGAGCAACTAAACAGGCTACTAGAGGGAGTAACTGAACAGGCTACTAGAGGGAGCAACTAAACAGGTCTACTAGAGGGAGCAACTAAACAGGTCTACTAGAGGGAGCAACTAAACAGGTCTACTAGAGGGAGCAACTAAACAGGTCTACTAGAGGGAGCAACTAAACAGGCTACTAGAGGGAGTAACTGGACAGCCTACTAGAGGGAGTAACTAAACAGGCTACTAGAGGGAGCAACTAAACAGGCTACTAGAGGGAGCAACAAAACAGGCTACTAGAGTGAGCAACTAAACAGGCTACTAGAGGGAGTAACTGAACAGGCTACTAGAGGGAGCAACTAAACAGGCACCTAGTGGGAGCAACTAAACAGGCTACTAGAGGGAGTAACTAAACAGGCTACTAGAGGGAGTAACTAAACAGGTCTACTAGAGGGAGCAACTAAACAGGCTACTAGAGGGAGTAACTAAACAGGCTACTAGAGGGAGCAACTAAACAGGCTACTAGAGGGAGTAACTGAACAGGCTACTAGAAGGAGCAACTAAACAGGCTACTAGAGGGAGCAACTAAACAGGCTACTAGAGGGAGCAACTAAACAGGTCTACTAGAGGGAGCAACTAAACAGGTCTACTAGAGGGAGCAACTAAATAGGCCTAGAGGGAGCAACTAAACAGTCCTAGAGGGAGCAACTAAACCGTCCTAGAGGGAGCAACTAAACAGCCCTACTAGAGGGAGCAACTAAACAGGCTACTAGAGGGAGTAACTGAACAGGCTACTAGAGGGAGCAACTAAACAGGCGAACTATAGGGAGCAACTAAACAGGCCTACTACAGGGAGCAACTAAACAGGCCTACTAGAGGGAGCAACTAAACAGGTCTACAAGAGGGAGCAACTAAACAGGCTACTAGAGGGAGCAACTAAACAGGTCTACAAGAGGGAGCAACTAAACAGGCTCCTAGAGGGAGCAACTAAACAGGCTACTAGAGGGAGCAACTAAACAGGTCTACTAGAGGGAGCAACTAAACAGGCTACTAGAGGGAGCAACTAAACAGGCTACTAGAGGGAGCAACTAAACAGGCTACTAGAGGGAGCAACTAAACAGGCTACTAGAGGGAGCAACTAAACAGGCTACTAGAGGGAGTAACTAAACAGGTCTACTAAAGGGAGCAACTAAACAGGCTACTAGAGGGAGCAACTAAACAGGCTACTAGAGGGAGTAACTGAACAGGCTACTAGAGTGAGCAACTAAACAGGCTACTAGAGGGAGCAACTAAACAGGCTACTAGAGGGAGCAACTAAACAGGCTACTAGAGGGAGTAACTGAACAGGCTACTAGAGGGAGCAACTAAACAGGCTACTAGAGGGAGCAACTAAACAGGTCTACTAGAGGGAGCAACTAAACAGGCTACTAGATGGAGCAACTAAACAGGCTACTATAGGGAGCAACTAAACAGGCTACTAGAGGGAGCAACTAAACAGGTCTACTAGAGGGAGAAACTAAACAGGCTACTAGAGGGAGCAACTAAACAGGCTACTAGAGGGAGCAACTAAACAGGCTACTAGAGGGAGCAACTAAACAGGCTACTAGAGGGAGCAACTAAACAGGCTACTAGAGGGAGTAACTGAACAGGCTAGTAGAGGGAGCAACTAAACAGGCTACTAGAGGGAGCAACTGAACAGGCTACTAGAGGGAGCAACTAAACAGGCTACTAGAGGGAGTAACTAAACAGGCTACTAGAGGGAGTAACTAAACAGGTCTACTAAAGGGAGCAACTAAACAGGCTACTAGAGGGAGCAACTAAACAGGCTACCAGAGGGAGCAACTAAACAGGCTACTAGAGGGAGCAACTAAACAGGCTACTAGAGTGAGTAACTGAACAGGCTACTAGAGGGAGCAACTAAACAGGTCTACTAGAGGGAGCAACTAAACAGGTCTACTAGAGGGAGCAACTAAACAGGTCTACTAGAGGGAGCAACTAAACAGGCTACTAGAGGGAGCAACTAAACAGGCTACTAGAGGGAGTAACTGGACAGGCTACTAGAGGGAGCAACTAAACAGGCTACTAGAGGGAGCAACTAAACAGGTCTACTAGAGGGAGCAACTAAACAGGCTACGAGAGGGAGCAACTAAACAGGCTACTAGAGGGAGCAACTAAACAGGCTACTAGAGGGAGTAACTGAACAGGCTACTAGAGGGAGCAATTAAACAGGCTACTAGAGGGAGCAACTAAACAGGTCTACTAGAGGGAGAACCTAAACAGGCTACTAGAGGGAGCAACTAAATAGGCTACTAGAGGGAGCAACTAAACAGGCTACTAGAGGGAGTAACTAAACAGGCCTAGAGGGAGCAACTAAACAGGCTACTAGAGGGAGCAACTAAACAGGCTACTAGAGGGAGTAACTGAACAGGCTACTAGAGGGAGCAACTAAACAGGCTACTAGAGGGAGCAACTAAACAGGTCTACTAGAGGGAGCAACTAAACAGGCTACTAGAGGGAGCAACTAAACAGGCTACTAGAGGGAGTAACTAAACAGGCTACTAGAGGGAGCAACTAAACAGGTCTACTAGAGGGAGCAACTAAACAGGCTACTAGAGGGAGCAACTAAACAGGCTACTAGAGGGAGCAACTAAATAGGCCTAGAGGGAGCAACTAAACAGGCTACTAGAGGGAGCAACTAAACAGGCTACTAGAGGGAGCAACTAAACAGGTCTACTAGAGGGAGCAACTAAACAGGTCTACTAGAGGGAGCAACTAAACAGGTCTACTAGAGGGAGCAACTAAACAGGTCTACTAGAGGGAGCAACTAAACAGGTCTACTAGAGGGAGCAACTAAACAGGCTACTAGAGGGAGCAACTAAACAGGCTACTAGAGGGAGTAACTGAACAGGCTACTAGAGGGAGCAACTAAACAGGCCTGTAGAGGGAGCAACTAAACAGGCCTGCTAGAGGGAGCAACTAAACAGGCCTGCTAGAGGGAGCAACTAAACAGGCTACTAGAGGGAGCAACTAAACAGGCCTACTACATGGAGTAACTAAACAGGCCTGCTAGAGGGAGCAACTAAACAGGCTACTAGAGGGAGTAACTAAACAGGTCTACTAGAGGGAGCAACTAAACAGGTCTACTAGAGGGAGCAACTAAACAGGCTACTAGAGGGAGTAACTAAACAGGTCTACTAGAGGGAGCAACTAAACAGGTCTGCTAGAGGGAGCAACTAAACAGGCCTGCTAGAGGGAGCAACTAAACAGGCCTGCTAGAGGGAGCAACTAAACAGGCTACTAGAGGGAGCAACTAAACAGGCCTACTACATGGAGTAACTAAACAGGCCTGCTAGAGGGAGCAACTAAACAGGCCTGCTAGAGGGAGCAACTAAACAGGCTACTAGAGGGAGCAACTAAACAGGCCTACTACATGGAGTAACTAAACAGGCCTGCTAGAGGGAGCAACTATACAGGCCTGCTAGAGGGAGCAACTAAACAGGCCTGCTAGAGGGAGCAACTAAACAGGCTACTAGAGGGAGCAACTAAACAGGCCTACTACATGGAGTAACTAAACAGGCCTGCTAGAGGGAGCAACTAAACAGGCTACTAGAGGGAGCAACTAAACAGGCTACTAGAGGGAGCAACTAAACAGGATACTAGAGGGAGTAACTGGACAGGCTACTAGAGGGAGCAACTAAACAGGCTACTAGAGGGAGTAACTAAACAGGTCTACTAGAGGGAGCAACTAAACAGGTCTACTAGAGGGAGTAACTAAACAGGTCTACTAGAGGGAGCAACTAAACAGGTCTGCTAGAGGGAGCAACTAAACAGGTCTACTAGAGGGAGCAACTAAACAGGTCTACTAGAGGGAGCAACTAAACAGGCCTGCTAGAGGGAGCAACTAAACAGGCTACTAGAGGGAGCAACTAAACAGGCCTACTACATGTAGCAACTAAACAGGCTACTAGAGGTTAAAATGGTACCCTGGACCTGGAGAGGTTAGACACATATCCTGTGAATTGTGGGAAACTTTAGTCAGTCACAACTCACTATATGGCAAAGATTCATTGTTTCATAAATGTCTCTTCTCGTTTGAGCAGTGTGGGTAGACTGTCTGAATGACCGTGGGTTGGGAGCAGAGCGGCTGTGAATAATAGGGGGTAGATATTGTAGCGAAAGAGTCGGGGTGAGTAGTTGGCTGTGATTATGTGTGAACCGGCAACCCAGTACTCTCAAGATGGAGACCATAGAGATGGTGGAGCCTCTATCCACAGTCCCAGAGAGAGTCAAACAAAGCTGCCTTCTAAGATACCAACTGTACAGGCTAAGGACTGGTACTAAGAAGGAAAGTGTATGCTATGCTAATGTAGTGACAGTTGGTGACCCCCATAGCAACCTGGCTTAGACAGTCAGATAGCTAACACAGATGACTGTAGCCATGGGGCCAGGAAGGGGAAGGGAAAGAGGCCTCGCACTTGACCCCTCAGGCCTTCCCTCAGGCTGGGCATTGGACATGCTGCTGAGAGGGTAAGAGATGGGAAAGGCAGACCAGACCAGACCAGATCAGATCAGATCAGACCAGACCAGATCAAACCAGACCAGACCTGGGTCTCGGATGTCTTGACATGGACCAACTTCATCTATGAATCCTTACAACAGGTGTTTGGCTAGTCTAGTGAATCCTCTAGTAAAACAAAATCTCTGACAGACCGAAACCTCCACTGCCCTATCAACAACTCCACACACAACCCCCTGGCATCTCACTTGGCTCCCTGGCCCCCCTGTACTGCGTGTGGTTGGCCCCCGGCTGTACTAATGTGAAAATTCACACTAACTCTGATCTATGGCTCTATCCCTCTTTTTTCGTGGTCCCCTTTGGCTTTTGACCATGCCAGCTTTTCCCTGCGGATCATAAAATTAAATAAAACCTTCCTTTCATGTTTGTGTGAAAGCTGAGATTGCTTGAGCCTCGGCTTTACTTCAGATCTGAGAATCACATATCAAGTCAATGCTGGAAGTTTTTTTTATTCTGCTCTGACCTCTTTCCCTCAAGTCTCACTGTGGTTCTATGGAAGGGTTGTGTTTCTTCTCTTCTAGACCTGGTTGGTATGAAGGCAATGGGAAGAGGCTCAAGAAAAAGAGAGTGTGTGTGTGTGTGTGTGTGTGTGTGTGTATGCATGTGAGTGTGTGTGCATCCGTGCAAGCTACTGTGTGCATATGTGTGTGTGCTTGACATGCTCCATGCATACAGTGAGTTAACAAAACATTAAGAACAACTGCTTTCCATGACCTAGACTGACCAGGTAAATCCAGGTGAAAGCTATGATCCCTTATTGATGTCACCTGTTTAATCCACTTCAATTGGTTTAGATGAAGGGGAAGAGACAGGTTAAAGAAGGATTTTTAAGCCTTGAGACAATTGAGACATGGATTGTGTATGTGTGCCATTCATAGCGTAAATGGGCAAGACAAAGGATTGAAGTGCCTTGGAACTGCAACGCTGCTGGGTTTTTCACACTTAACAGTTTCCCGTGTGTATCAAGAATGGTCCACCACTCAAAGGACATCCAGCCAACTTGAAACAACTGTAGGAAGCATAGGAGTCAACATGGGCCAGCATCCCTGTGGAACACTTTAGACACCGTGTAGAATCCAAGCCCCCGACAAATGATATTAGGAAGGTGTTCTTAATGTTTTGTACACTCAGTGTACGGTATGTTTATACTGTATATGCGGATTGATTCCTATTCCAACCACATGACTTTACTGATGTTAAACATCAGCCAGTGGTCTGTGCAGTCAGTCAGGCTTCCCACCATCAGGAGATGAACCTGAACACAGACCACTTTTCTTTCCCTTTCTTTACTACTGAACAAACACAGAGCTGATGTGGTGGAGGATGATGACAGACTCTGCTCAGATTACTGCTCTGCCATTCATATATCTCTCTTTCTCTCCCTCTCTCTCTCTCTCCCTCTCTCTTTCTCTCTCTCTCCCTCTCTCTTTCTCTCCCTCTCTCTTTCTCGCCCTCTCTCTTTCTCGCCCTCTCTCTTTCTCTCCCTCTCTCTTTCTCGCCCTCTCTCTTTCTCTCCCTCTCTCTTTCTCTCCATCTCTCTTTCTCTCCCTCTCTATTTCTCTCCCTCTCTCATTCTCTCCCTCTCTCTTTCTCTCTCTCTCTCTCTCTCTCTCTCACTCTCTCTTTCAATTCAATTCAATTCAAAGGGGCCAAAGCAAGTGAAATAAACAATAAACAATAAGCTAATTAAACAAAACAAAGACAACAACAACAAGACATTAACAGTAAACATTAAAAACACAAAACATTTCAAGAGAATAACAACGTTGAATATATTATATTATTAGCGTTAAGAAAAATATAGTATAACATTTAAAATGTGCAAATAATATAATGCATTCATATATCCAGGGACTTTCTCTCCCCCCCTCTTCTACCGCACCCCTCATGTTGTGGGTCAAAACAATAATGTTCCTTATACTGTCTCTTCCTAGAGAATGCTTCAACTCATCCTGTCTCTCCCTAGAGAATGTTTCAACTCATCCTGTCTCTCCCTAGAGAATGCTTCAACTCATCCTGTCTCTCCCTAGAGAATGCTTCAACTCATCCTGTCTCTCCCTAGATAATGCTTCAACTCATCCTGTCTCTTCCTAGAGAATGCTTCAACTCATCCTGTCTCTCCCTAGAGAATGCTTCAACTCATCCTGTCTCTCCCTAGAGAATGCTTCAACTCATCCTGTCTCTCCCTAGAGAATGCTTCAACTCATCCTGTCTCTTCCTAGAGAATGCTTCAACTCATCCTGTCTCTCCCTAGAGAATGCTTCAACTCATCCTGTCTCTCCCTAGAGAATGCTTCAACTCATCCTGTCTCTTCCTAGAGAACGCTTCAACTCATCCAGTCTCTTCCTAGAGAATGCTTCAACTCATCCTGTCTCTTCCTAGAGAATGCTTCAACTCATCCTGTCTCTCCCTAGAGAATGCTTCAACTCATCCTGTCTCTTCCTAGAGAATCCTTCAACTCATCCTGTCTCTCCCTAGAGAATGCTTCAACTCATCCTGTCTCTTCCTAGAGAATGCTTCAACTCATCCTGTCTCTTACTAGAGAATGCTTCAACTTATCCTGTCTCTTACTAGAGAATGCTTCATGCTTCAACTCATCCTGTCTCTTCCTAGAGAATGCTTCCTGCTTCAACTCATCCTGTCTCTTCCTAGAGAATGGCTAGACTGCAAACTCTCCTTCCAGACTCATATCAAACATCTCCAATCCAAAATCAAATCTAGAGTCGGCTTTCTATTTCGCAACTAAGCCTCCTTCACTCACGCCGCCAAATTTACCCTAGTAAAACTGACTATCCTACCGATCCTCGACTTCGGCGATGTCATCTACAAAATAGCTTCCAATACTCTACTCAGCAAACTGGATGCAGTTTATCACAGTGCCATCCGTTTTGTTACTAAAGCACCTTATACCACCCACCATTGCGACCTGTATGCTCTAGTCGGCTGGCCCTCGCTACATGTTCGTCGTCAGACCCACTGGCTCCAGGTCATCTACAAGGCTATGCTAGGTAAAGCGCCGCCTTATCTCAGTTCACTGGTCACGATGGCAACACCCACCCGTAGCACTCGCTCCAGCAGGTGTATCTCACTGATCATCCCTAAAGCCAAAACCTAATTTGGCCGCCTTTCCTTCCAGTTCTCTGCTGCCTGCGACTGGAACGAATTGCAAAAATCTCTGAAGTTGGAGACTTTTATCTCCCTCAACAACTTTAAACATCTGCTATCTGAGCAGCTAACCGATCGCTGCAGCTGTACATAGTCCATCGGTATATAGCCCACCCAATTTACCTACCTCATCCCCATACTGTTTTTATTTATTTACTTTTCTGCTCTTTTGCACACCAGTATCTCTACTTGCACATGATCATTTGATGATTTATCACCCCAGTGTTAATCTGCTAAATTGTAATTATTCGCTCCTATGGCCTATTTATTGCCTACCTCCTCATGCCTTTTGCACACTGTATATAGATTCTCTTTTTTTTCCTACCATGTTATTGACTTGTTTATTGTTTACTCCATGTGTAACTCTGTGTTGTTGTCTGTTCACACTGCTATGCTTTATTTTGGCCAGGTCGCAGTTGCAAATGAGAACTTGTTCTCAACTAGCCTACCTGGTTAAATAAAGGTGAAAAAATAAAAAAAATTAAAAAAAATGCTTCATATACTTTTTCTTCACCTTTATTTAACCAGGTAGGCCAGTTGAGAACACGTTCTCATTTACAACTGCGACCTGGCCAAGATAAAGCAAAGCAGTGTGACACAAACAACAACACAGAGTTACACATGGGATAAACAAACATATCGTCAATAATACAGTAGGAAAAGTCTATATACAGTGTGTGCCAATGAGGTAGGATAAGGAAGGTAAGGCAATAAATAGGCCATAGTGGCGAAATAATTACAATATAGCAATTAAACACTGGAGCGATCGATGTGCAGAAGATGAATGTGCAAGAAGAGATACTCGGGTGCAAAGGAGCTAAATAAATAAATAACAGTATAGGGATGAGGTAGTTGGATGGTCGCAGTGGTGGGTAGTATATGGGGCTTTGGTGACAAAACGGATGGCACTGTAATAGACTGTATCCAATTTGCTGAGTAGAGTGTTGGAGGCTATTTTGTAAATGACATCGCCGAAGTCAAGGATCGGTAGGATAGTCAGTTTTACGAGGGTATGTTTGGCAGCATGAGTGAAGGATGCTTTGTTGCGAAATAGGAAGCCGATTCTAGATTTAACTTTGGATTGGAGATGCTTAATGTGAGTCTGGAAGGAGAGTTTACAGTCTAACCAGACACCTAGGTATTTGTAGTTGTCCACATATTCTAAGTCAGAGCTGTCCAGAGTAGTGATGCTGGACGGGCGGGCAGCGATCGGTTGAAGAGCATCCATTTAGTTTTACTTGCATTTAAGAGCCGTTTGAGGCCACGGAAGGAGAGTTGTATGGCATTGAAGCTCGTCTGGAGGTTAGTTAACACAGTGTCCAAAGAACGGCCAGAAGTATGCAGAATGGTGTCATCAGCGTAGAGGTGGATCAGATAATCACCAGCAGCAAGTGCGACATCATTGATGTATACAGAGAAAAGAGTCGGCCTGAGAATTTAACTCTGCGGCACCCCCATAGAGACTGCCAGAGGTCCGGACAACAGGCCCTCCGATTTGACACACTGAACTCTATCTGAGAAGTAGTTGGTGAACCAGGCGAGGCAGTCATTTGAGAAACCAAGGCTGTTAAGTCTGCCGATAAGAATGTGATGATTGACAGAGTCGAAAGCCTTGGCCAGGTCGATGAATACAGCTGCACAGTATTGTCTTTTATCGATGGTGGTTATGATATCATTTAGGACCTTGAGCGTGGCTGAGGTGCACCCATGACCAGCTCGGAAACCAGATTGCATATCAGAGAAGGTACGGTGGGATTCAAAATGGTTGGTGATATGTTTGTTAACTTGGCTTTCGAAGACCTTAGAAAGGCAGGGTAGGATAGATATAGGTCTGTAGCAGTTTGGGTCTAGAGTGTCTCCCCCTTTAGGGATCTCAGACGATACGAAAGAGAGGTTGAACAGGCTAGTAATAGGGGTTGCAACGATTTCGGCAGATCATTTTAGAAAGAGAGGGTCCACATTGTCTGCCCGGCTGATTTGTAGGGGTCCAGATTTTGCAGCTCTTTCAGAACATCAGCTATCTGGATTTGGGTGAAGGAGAAATGGGGGAGGCTTGGGAAATTTGCTGTGGGGGGTGCAAGGCTGTTGACCGGGTAGGGGTAGCCAGGTGGAAAGCATGGCCAGCCGTAGAAAAATGCTTGTTGAAATTCTCAATTATCGTGGATTTATCGGTGGTGACAGTGTTTCCTAGCCTCAGTGCAGTGGGCAGCTGGGAGGAGGTGCTCTTATTCTCCATGGACTTTACAGTGTCCCAGAACTTTTTGGAGTTTGTGCTACAGGATGCAAATTTCTGTTTGAAAAAGCTAGCATTTGCTTTCCTAACTGCCTGTGTATATTGGTTCCTAACTTCCCTGAAAAGTTGCATATCGCGGGGGCTATTTGATGCTAATGCAGTACGCCACAGGTTGTTTTTATGCTGGTCAAGGGCAGTCAGGTCTGGAGTGAACCAAGGGCTATATCTGTTCCTAGTTCTAAATTATTTGAATGGGGCATGCTTATTTAAGATGGTGAGGAAAGCACTTTTAAAGAATAACCAGGCATCCTCTACTGACAGCATGAGGTCAGTATCCTTCCAGGATACCCCGGCCAGGTCGATTAGAAAGGCCTGCTCAATGAAGTGTTTTAGGGAGCGTTTGACAGTGATGAGGGGTGGTCGTTTGACCGCAGTCCTATTACGGACACAGGCAATGAGGCAGTGATCGCTGAGATCCCGGTTGAAGACAGCAGAGGTGTATTTGGAGGGCAGGTTGGTTAGGATGATATCTATGAGGGTACCCGTGTTTACGGATTTGAGGTTGTACCTGGTAGGTTCATTGACAATTTGTGTGAGATTGAGGGCATCAAGCTTAGATTGTAGGATGGCCGCGGTGTTAAGCATGTCCCGGTTTAGGTCACCTAACAGCACGAGCTCTGAAGATAGATGGGGGGCAATCAATTCATATATGTTGTCCAGGGCACAGCTGGGGGCAGAAGGTGGTCTATAGCAAGCGACAACACATCACATTTTTATTCAAGTCTATTTGGAACATGGGCTGACATTCTAATCATTATACATTCCAAATCTTCATGGATTCAACTTTCAAATCATAAACTTAACAGGAATATCACCCCCCTCCCTTCCTCATCCCTCATCCCCCTCTCATCCCTTTTCTCCTGTTGTCTCTCAGTGCTGATTCCGTCCCTCCCTGGGGCCGTATAGAGCACTTTCTAACCTAATCACAGGCCACACCAGGAGGGGGTCAGTGAAAGGGAAACTGAAAGGCGAGCTGTTGTGTGTGTGTGTGTGTGTGTGTGTGTGTGTGTGTGTGTGTGTGTGTGTGTGTGTGTGTGTGTGTGTGTGTGTGTGTGTGTGTGTGTGTGTGTGTGTGTGTGTGTGTGTGTGTGTGTGTGTGCGCGTGTGTGTGTGTATCAGGAGTGGGGGTTGGTTGTAGCTGATACAGCTCAGGGTAGTTGGAGGTAAGGGATTTTGTTGTTTGGCTGAGATTGGAGATACAGTGCTAGAACAGGGTGTGTGTAACTGTCTCCTAAAGGCGTCAGCATGATTCAGTTCGGGTGAACGAGTGTGCTCCCATACTCCTCTAAAAGATCTTCGCTTGAAAAATGATAAAAAAGCAGCAATAGTACTGTTTGTCCATTTTGAGATGCCGTAGCCAGTATACACTTCATCACTGATGATGGGGCGGAGACTTCGGCTACTGACTTCGACTTGCCTTGAGAAAAAATGTAGTGTAGTGTAGTGTGCCCAAACAGCCGAAGTCCAAAATGAACAAAAACGTTACAAAACGTGGTCATAATATACTGTATGAACGAACTGTCCGAACTGACGCCTTACGGGGGTCATGACTAAACCTGCCAGAGTATGCCTCACGTTGCAAGATAACAAAGCACTACCTGTCCTGTTCCCCTCCCCTCTTCCCAAAAACAAGCCACCCAACATCAGATAGAGGCCACTTGTGTGTAAATGAGTATTTGTTGTGGTTCATTGAATAACACTTGACAATGTGATCCAACTCCGACCCCACCCCCAACACATTACCAACCCCCAACACTAAGGTGTACCAGTCCTTAATCTTTCTTCTCTTTTTTCAAAGCAGGGGCTAACATTTAAAAAACAACTGCAATGAAACCTGAGCTTCCAGATAGTTATCAGGGTTCTTTATAAAAGTGGAACGAACTTAGAGTCAGGTCAGGCGTTCTTTAGTGCCATGGTAACCATGGCAACCGTGACATCACCCAAATACACGTGTACGTACCATAGCTTTCCTAGAATAAGGAGAATCAACCCAGATTGAAGAGATTGAAGCAAGATAATAAACCATGTCTGTGTCTCAAATGCCAAACTATTCCCAACGTAGTGCACTACTTTTAACCAGGGCCCTATTGAACCCTATTCCCTACATAGTGCACTACTTTTAACCAGGGCCCTATTGAACCCTATTCCCTCCGTAGTGCACTACTTTTAACCAGGGCCCTATTGAACCCTATTCCCTACGTAGTGCACTACTTTTGACCAGGGCCTATTAAGGTGCCATCAGAGAATCACCCAGATTGAAGCCAGATTATACTCCAGGTTAGCTACTGTAACATTACTGTGTGACTCAGAAGTGATGACTCCATCACATTTGAAGCGTGGGTTTTCCATTTCCTTTCCCCTCAAGTTATACAAATCTATCTATCTCTGTTCCCCCTATTATTTAACTTATTTTCTCCTCTTTTCAGGGGCCTTAACGACAATACCAGCCACATAGTGTGTGTGACGGGGCCTGGAGGTATTTGCACAGGCAGGCAGATCTCCAGTTGGTTGTCTCGACCGACAGACAGACAGACACTCAACGGGAAAGAGGTCTTGCTAAACCTCAATCCTAGTTCAATAAAGGTTAAATAAGACACTCACCACAGTGAAGACCTTGCCTTCCTGGGCTGTGGGGATGAGCACCATCTGAGGCTGGAGAGTAGAGTGAAGGTAGAAGCCCTGGGCCACCACCGTGCTGCCTCCACTATTGGGGACACAGAGATAGTATCCATGAATAATGATACAATGGGATCTCTATGGGGTAAAACGGCTGTTGGTTATTAGACACTAGCTGCCTGTAAGAGCAATGCATAAAGATGCATTGTGATTTTAACGGGGAAACCGGCTGTCCTGGCCATAAACGTTATCCGCCACTAGCGCCCCATGTCATCACCTCCCTCATGCTACTTCCAGTCATAAAGCCTAGTGCTAATGTGTCCCTCTTCGCCCACTTATCCTCTGTGAATATCTTTCACACTTTCTCTTCTCCTTTATACACTCCACACACTGCTTCCTGTTATTTCTGCCTGTGACTTGTCTGTTTTCATAATCTCCCCCCTGCTCTCCATAATTTCTTCTCTGACACCTGTATCCTATACAGTATGGAACCTCTTCCTATGGATAATAACGGTTAATCTCTTTCCCTGCCTTCCTCATGTGGTGTGGAAGTTAGAATTCATCACCATTTACAGACTAACTAACTGACTGACTGACTGGCTGACGGACTGGCTGACTGACTCATAAAAAGTACCTGATTTAGGATTGTTTGGGCTGGATGGAGGGGATGAGAGGGTTAAGGTTAGTATTGGGGTAGTATTGGATAGGGGAACAGACCTGATAAAGGATCGTGTGGGATGGATGGAGGAGATGAGAGGGTCTTCGTTGTAGGTGAAGAGTACAGGAGCCTCCCGGACCACAGAGTCCACCCTCATATACACCGCCTGGCGGGATGGGGCCGACTGGGGAGGGGTCCTGCACATCAGCATAGTACCTGATACTCTGGAGAAAGAGACAGAATACACATCAGCATATTGGAGAACACACACACATCAACACAATTCATCACATATAGATAATGTCCACATCAGCTCTAGACTCGACGCTAATGTTAACCTCAAAACCCAGACCTATTAAACCCAGTGTACAGTATATTGTACATATACACACTAGCATTTTTACTCGAAGCAAAAACATTAGGGCCTCACCTGAGGATTTCACAGGTGGCGTTTCCCACAGTGACCTGTCTGGTGTTTCCGCTGTCTAAGAAAGAGCCTCTGATGGTGAGCATGGTTCCTCCTAACTTAGGACCAAACACAGGGAAGATCTCTCTGATCACTGGGTTCTAGAGGGAGAGAGGAAGGGAGATGAATTACTTCAAACCCAACAACCACAACAACAACCACAACCACAACAACCACAACTACAACCACAACAACAGCCACAACAACAACCACAACAACAACCACAACTACAACCACAACAACAACCACAACAACAACCACAACAACAACCACAACTACAACCACAACAACAACCACAACAACAACCACAACAACAACCACAACTACAACCACAACTACAACCACAACAACAACCACAACAACCACAACTACAGCCACAACAACAACCACAACAACAACCACAACTACAGCCACAACAACAACCACAACTACAACCACAACAACAACCACAACAACAACCACAACTACAACCACAACAACAACCACAACAACAACCACAACAACAACCACAACTACAGCCACAACAACAACCACAACTACAACCACAACAACAACCACAACTACAACCACAACAACAACCACAACTACAACCACAACAACAACCACAACTACAGTTTGTTTGCAAATCAGTCAGTTAAAAATTCTCTAGGATAGGGGGCAGCATTGTCATGTTTGGATGAAAAGCATACCCAAATTCAACTGCCAGCTACTCATCCCCAGAAGATAAGATATGCATATTGTTAGTAGATTTGGATAGAAAACACTCTGAAGTTTCTAAAACTGTTTGAATCATGTCTGTGAGTATAACAGAACTTACTTAGCAGGTGAAACCCCGAGGACAAACCATTCAGATTTCTTTCTCTTTTCAATGAATTTTCATTGGGAATACAGATTTCTAATTGACCTTCTTGCAGTTCCTACCGCTTCCACTGGATGTCAACAGTCTTTAGAAATTAGTTGAGGGTTTTTCCTTTGTGTAATGAAGAAGTACTGCCATTTTGAATCAGGGTCACTTGAGGTGTACTGTTAGATAGAGGCGCGTGACCAGAAAGCATGCTACAGATTGTTTTAATCCTGTATTGAACACAGATCATCCTGTATTCAATTTTATCGATTATTTACGTAAAAAAATACCTAAAGTTGTATTACAAAAGTAGTTTGAAATGTTTTGGCAAAGTTTGCAGGTAACTTTTGAGATATTTTGTAGTCATGTTTCACGAGTTGGAACCGGTGTTTTTCTGGATCAAACGCGCCAAATAAATGGACATTTTGGATATATATCGACGGAATTAATCGAACAAAAGGACCATTTGTGATGTTTATGGGACATATTGGAGTGCCAACAACAGAAGCTCGTCAAAGGTAAGGCATGAATTATATTTTTATTTCTGTGTTTTGTGTCGCGCCTGCAGGGTTGAAATATGCGTATCTCTCTTTGTTTACAATGGTGCTAACTCAGATAATAGCATCGTTTGCTTTCGCCGAAAAGCCTATTTGAATTCTGACATGTTGGCTGGATTCACAACCAGTGTAGCTTTAATTTGGTATCTTTCATGTGTGATTTAATGAAAGTTTGACTTTTATAATAATTTATTTGAATATGGCGCTCTGCATTTTCTCTGGCTTTTGGCCAAGTGAGACAGTAACGTCCCGCCTAAACTCAGATTTTTGGATATAAATATGAACTTTACCGAACAAAACATACATGTATTGTGTAACATGAAGTCCTATGAATGTCATCTGATGAAGATCATCAAAGGTTAGTGATTAATTTTATCTCTATTTCTGCTTTTTGTTACTCCTCTCTTTGGCTGGAAAAATGGCTGTGTTTTTCTGTGGCTATGTACTGACCTAACATAATCGTTTGGTGTGCTTTCGCCGTAAATCCTTTTTGAAATCAGACATGTTGGCTGGATTCACAACAAGTGTAGCTTTAATTTGGTGTCTTTCATGTGTGATTTCATGAAAGTTGGATTTTTATAGTAATTTATTTGAATTTGGCGCTCTGCATTTTTACTGGCTTTTGGCCAAGTGGGACGTTAGCGTCCCACATATCCCAGAGAAGTTAATAACCCCTTACTGCAGTGGGCTGAATCAGGGTCACACACAGTGATACTTGGTAGTCTTAAATAAATCTACTTTGAAACAAAAATATACACCTCACACACATGGTTATGGGCTTAAAAAAAAGAAGACACCTGTACCATGTCAGATATAGAGTTGAAATGTATTCAATTTTGAGTTTGTGTCCCAATATTATACTTTATATACAATAGGGCTATTTCAGCCACACCCGTTGCTGACAGGTGTATAACATCGAGCACACAGCCATGCAATCTCCATAGACAAACATTGGCAGTAGAATGGCCTTACTCAAGGGTTCAGTGACTTTCAATGTGGCTCCGTCTGCCCGGTCAACTGTAAGTGCTGTTATTGTGAAGTGGAAACGTCTAGGAGCAACAACGGCTCAGCCGCGACGTGGTAGGCCACACAAGCTCACAGGACAGCCGAGTGCTGAATCGTGTAGCGTGTAAAAATCGTCTGTCCTCAGTTGCAACACTCACTACCAAGTTCCAAACTGCCTCTGGAAGCAATGTCAGCACAATAACTGTTTGTCAGGAGCTTTATGAAATGGGTTTCCATGGACGAGCAGCCGCACACAAGCCTAAGATCACCACGTGCAATTAGGGCTGGGCGATATGGGAAAAATATCGTATCACGCTATAAAAAAAAAATGGATGGTATGACGGTATTTTATGTTTTTGAATAATAAAAGTACGTGACCCTAGAGTGGCTACACATACATTCCAAGTAATTTCAATGGGTCTTTCTCCAATCTGGCTGTATACTGTTCAACTACAACCCAAAATAATTTCTACATTTCCTGCACTCATTGGAGATAATTTCAACACTGCCACGTAGAGCTGCACGATATGGGCAAACAATCTAGGACTTATTTTTTATCAAATATTGCAATTGCGATTTGGCCTAGCGATTTAGAGCAAAACATTTGGGTGAACTGTTGGAATCATGGAAATATAATGATTATTCTAATTCTATAGTTAGAATTTAATAGTGGGCACTTTGAATACAGTATTGTTTGACATGACAACGAATGAAAATGCCAGGGAGAAGTTATTGTGACAGGGTAGGAACCAAAGTGTTGATAAGTGTTTCCTAGGTGACCCTCTAACCTTTGGCTTCATTTAATGTTTTCTCTTAGCTACTTAATTCTTGCTTTGTGTATTCCTCATTAATTTAAACGCTACTGTGGCACAAACAACATGCTGATTTAGGTCTACACCATCACTGGTATTATCAGGCTGTATAGCTAATTATGTTTGCTCTGACTCAGTACATTTATTAGCTAGCTAGTGATTAGCATTAGCTATTAGCAATCAGCATTAGAAATTAGCGTTAGCGGCGAACAAGATTTAGGCCCAACTTGCTAAGAAAATACAAAATAGCTGTTTGCAGATGTAATAAACATAAACTAATTGTGTAATCATAGAATGCTTGTGGATTTATATTAAGAAGCAAAGTGAAAACAGCATCGTTGTCATCAACATTGTTGCATGTGCTGCATTGACCATGCAGACTGAACACAAGTGTTTCCTGGTCGAGGAACAACAAATTGAGTGACAGGGTGCGGGGCTAGGTATGTGTGGAAAGCGGCATGGAGAGAGAGCGGGGGAGAGCTGACTCAAGTAGCGAAGTAAACTACAAAAATGGACGTTACACACAGCGTATCCCATTTAACAAACCAAACATTCAAATACCGTTATAAAAGGTAAAGTAAAAACCCAAACCGGTCCGTGCATCAATACCGGTATATCATAAAATACCGTATACTGCCAAGCCCTATGCGCAATGCCAAGCGTCAGCTGGAGTGTTATAAAGCTCGCCGCCAAACATGTTCTCTGGCGTGATCATGTTTCACCATCTGGCAGTCCGACGGGCAAATCTGGGTTTGGCGGATGCCAGGAGAACACCAAGTTTGATGGAGGAGGAATAATGGTCTGGGGCTGTTTTTCATGGTTCGGGCTAGGCCCCTTAGTTCCAGTGAAGGGAAATCTTAACGCTACAGAGTACAATGACATTCTAGACGATGCTGTGCTTCCAACTGTGTGGCAACAGTTTGGGGAAGGCCCTTTCCTGTTTCAGCATGACAATGCCCCCGTGCACAAAGCTAGGTCCATATTGAAATGGTTTGTCGAGATCGGTGACTGGCCTGCACAGAGTCCTGACCTCAACCCCTTTGGGATGAATTGGAACGCCGACATCGAGCCAGGCCTAATCGCTCAACATCAGTGCCCGAACTCACTAATGCTCTTGTGGCTGAATGGAAGTAAATCCCCTCAGCAATGTTCCAACGTCTAGTGGAAAGTCTTCCCAGAAGAGTGGAGACTGTTATAGCAGCAAAGGGGGGTTCTCCTGAGTGGTGCAGTGGTCTAAGGCACTGCATCACATTTGCTAGCTGTGCCACTAGAGATCTTGGTTCGAGTCCAGACACAATTGGTTCGAGTCCAGACACAATTGGCCCAGCGTTGTCTGGGTTAGGGGAGGATTTGGCCGGCAGGGATGTCCTTGTCCCATCGCTCTCTAGCGACTCCTGTGGTGGGCCGGGCGCATGCACGCTGACACGGTCGCCAGGTGTACGGTGTTTCCTCCATCACATTGGTGTGGCTTGCTTCGTGTCAAGAAGCAGTGCGGCTTGGTTGGGTTGTGTTTCGGAGGATGCATGGCTCTCGACCTTCTCCTCTTCCGTGTCCGTACGGGAGTTGCAGCGATGAGACAAGACTGTCACTACCAATTGGATACCACAAAGTTGGGGGGAAAAACGTGTAAAAGTTTAAAAAATATATTATAATAATAATAAATTGCAGCAAAGGGCAATTTGGTAATTTGACTGCAGGAAAAGCCTACTGTACATCAATCTGTCCAACCATCTGACATACTGTACCTACAGTGTCTATGATATTGTTCACCAACTGAGGTTGGAGAGATACAGAAGGAGAATCAAAGCCTGCACACATTGTAGCTCTCCAGGACCAGGGTTAAGACTACTGTCACTGAGTTCATATTGTGATTGTGAGTGGAGACAGTATTTAGTGCTTACCACGAAGGTGAAGCCCTGTTGTTGGGCCATCTCCTTTCCACTGTGAACCTTCACCACATTGCTAGCCTGAGACGAGTTCACAGGAGACACTGGAGCACACACCAACCTACACACACACACACAAACACACACGGACACACAGAGAGACGTGCACACACACAAACACACACAATTCAACAAAAAAATATTTATCCCACAAAAGAGGACCAAGAAGGCTAAAAAGAAAACTTGTATGCTCACTCTGGCTGGAGTAAGCAAGAGTTTAACCTAATTTGACGATATCGCTACTACGCAGCAATAAAACACAATGAAGCCATCTTTCAGGGGGGTGTTTTTCAATCTTCTATACAATGAGTTGACTATGACATGGGGGATGTTTGGGGCACAAGGGTCTTTGAGTTAAACGCTGCTATCTGGCATGGCCTCTTGGACTAGGAAGAGTGAAATTCTGTACGCAGCCATTCTCCCACTAATGTAACACTTATTGAAGTCATGAGCAGAATGCGAGTCAGGAATGCTGGAACGCCTTGGCGCTTGGAGTTCTCATTCCATGGCGCCCTTTCCTTAACATTCTTCATTCAACTGTTTAACCCTCTAACCCTTATCCTAACACATGAACATACAGTACTCCCATCCATCCATGCACGCACGCGCACACACACACACACACACACACACACACACACACACACACACACACACACACACACACACACACACACACACACACACACACACACACACACACACACACACACACACACACACACACACACACACACTCATGCATGTGCACACACACAAATCCTCCCTGTGCGTCCTCTCTCACCTGTAACTGTTGCTCTCTCGTTTCAGAAGTTTACATGGTGCTCCGGCCAGGTTCAGGCTGATGAGCGTATGGTCAAACCTCTCTGTCTTGTTGAAGCCAAAGTTCCTCCCACACACCGTCACCTTGGTGTCTCCTCCCAGGGGGCCATTGGCTGGGGAGATCTACCCAAAAAGAACAACAACACTCAAGCAACCTTCAAACAACACAGAAAGAGAAAACCCTGTCTAGATCCAGGTGCTGGTATTAAAAAACAAGTGTAAAAAACTGACACTAGAAAAGACAGGCAACCAGGCAAACAAACTTCAAACTATCCTTCAAACAACAATAGAGGAAGGAGTCTCTTACAAACTCTCCAGTAAAAGCATGACTGGCGTTTTCACAGCCAAACCCTGCTGAGTCTTTGCCATGTACCCAGGTTACTGGTGGGAGCTTTGTACTTGTCAAAAGGGTATATGACACATTCAATAAGACATATCCTCAGATGACACTAGTCACTGTCTGCTTGTCTTTGTCCATGTAGACACTGTCACAGTATGGACTGTCACAATAAAGACCATAACAACAATTCCAGTGTTCTTGTAACAGTATAACTTTAAACCGTCCCCTCGCCCCGACACGGGCGCGAACCAGGGACCCTCTGCACACATCAACAACTGACACCCACGAAGCGTCGTTACCCATCGCTCCACAAAAGCCGCGGCCCTTGCAGAGCAAGGTGCAACCCTACTTCTAGGTTTCAGAGCAAGTGACGTAACTGATTGAAATGCTACTAGCGCGTACCCGCTAACTAGCTAGCCATTTCACATCCGTTACATTCTCACGGAATGGACTGTCACAATAAAGAACAAAACAACAACAATTCCAGTGTTCTCACAGTATGGACTGTCACAATAAAGAACAAAACAACAACAATTCCAGTGTTCTCACAGTATGGACTGTCACAATAAAGAACAAAACAACAACAATTCCAGTGTTCTCACAGTATGGACTGTCACAATAAAGACCATAACAACAATTCCAGTGTTCTCACAGTATGGACTGTCACAATAAAGAACAAAACAACAACAATTCCAGTGTTCTCACAGTATGGACTGTCACAATAAAGACCAAAACAACAACAATTCCAGTGTTCTCACAGTATGGACTGTCACAATAAAGACCAAAACAACAACAATTCCAGTGTTCTCACAGTATGGACTGTCACAATAAAGACCAAAACAACAACAATTCCAGTGTTCTCACAGTATGGACTGTCACAATAAAGACCAAAACAACAACAATTCCAGTGTTCTCACAGTATGGACTGTCACAATAAAGAACAAAACAACAACAATTCCAGTGTTCTCACAGTATGGACTGTCACAATAAAGACCAAAACAACAACAATTCCAGTGTTCTCACAGTATGGACTGTCACAATAAAGACCAAAACAACAACAATTCCAGTGTTCTCACAGTATGGACTGTCACAATAAAGACCAAAACAACAACAATTCCAGTGTTCTCACAGTATGGACTGTCACAATAAAGAACAAAACAACAACAGTTCCAGTGTTCTCACAGTATGGACTGTCACAATAAAGACCAAAACAACAACAATTCCAGTGTTCTCACAGTATGGACTGTCACAATAAAGAACAAAACAACAACAATTCCAGTGTTCTCACAGTATGGACTGTCACAATAAAGACCAAAACAACAACAATTCCAGTGTTCTCACAGTATGGACTGTCACAATAAAGACCAAAACAACAACAATTCCAGTGTTCTCACAGTATGGACTGTCACAATAAAGACCAAAACAACAACAATTCCAGTGTTCTCACAGTATGGACTGTCACAATAAAGAACAAAACAACAACAATTCCAGTGTTCTCACAGTATAGACTGTCACAATAAAGACCAAAACAACAGTTCCAGTGTTCTCACAGTATGGACTGTCACAATGAAGACCAAAACAACAACAATTCCAGTGTTCTCACAGTATAGACTGTCACAATAAAGACCAAAACAACAGTTCCAGTGTTCTCACAGTATGGACTGTAACAATAAAGACCATAACAACAATTCCAGTGTTCTCACAGTATGGACTGTCACAATAAAAACCATAACAACAGTTCCAGTGTTCTCACAGTATGGACTGTCACAATAAAGACCATAACAACAGTTCCAGTGTTCTCACTGAATGGACTGTAACAATAAAAACCATAACAACAGTTCCAGTGTTCTCACTGAATGGACTGTAACAATAATAACCATAACAACAGTTCCAGTGTTCTCACTGAATGGACTGTAACAATAATAACCATAACAACAGTTCCAGTGTTCTCACTGAATGGACTGTAACAATAAAAACCATAACAACAATTCCAGTGTTCTCACTGAATGGACTGTAACAATAAAAACCATAACAACAGTTCCAGTGTTCTCACAGTATGGACTGTCACAATAAAGACCAAAACAACAACAGTTCCAGTGTTCTCACAGTATGGACTGTCACAATAAAGACCAAAACAACAACAGTTCCAGTGTTCTCACAGTATGGACTGTCACAATAAAGACCATAACAACAGTTCCAGTGTTCTCACAGTATGGACTGTCACAATAAAGAACAAAACAACAACAATTCCAGTGTTCTCACAGTATGGACTGTCACAATGAAGACCAAAACAACAACAATTCCAGTGTTCTCACAGTATGGACTGTCACAATGAAGACCAAAACAACAACAATTCCAGTGTTCTCACAGTATGGACTGTAACAATAAAGACCATAACAACAATTCCAGTGTTCTCACTGAATGGACTGTAACAATAATAACCATAACAACAGTTCCAGTGTTCTCACTGAATGGACTGTAACAATAATAACCATAACAACAGTTCCAGTGTTCTCACAGTATGGACTGTCACAATAAAGACCAGAACAACAACAGTCCAAGTGTTTTGGTCAGAAGGTAGGACATCAAGGTGTGGGGTAATACCATTAGGAAATGTTGTGTTTATGGACAATAAAGCTTTTTGAACTTGAACTGGCTAGTTACCATGGTGATGATGGGAGGGCAGGAGTCCTGGGTCCAGAGGGAGGTTGGGTGACACTGGGCCAACCTGGTGCAACGGCCTTCACACCAGCCACATCCCATAAACCCCGGCGCCAGCAGGCAGGAACTACACGTCCACTGCTGCTCACAGCCAGGACCAATCAGAGGCACCTTGGTGATCTGGGGGCACACAGGACAACCAATCAGAATACAGACACAACACACCGCTAAACAGGTTTGATTCCAAGTTTGATTCCAGCATTGATCACATAACTAACTGTAAGTCACTTTGGATAAAAGTATTTGCTAAATAAACCACATACTGTGATGTACCTCTGTCATACATGGTGGGTTTTTCTCTCTGATCAATAGGCATACGGGAAAACATTCACTTTGAACTGTTGGCTGGGCATTTGTAGGACATTGACGTCAAGCTCTCAGGACATTGTTTCCAATCATCTGTTGGCTCTGGTCCATGTTGAACACTGTGTCTCAGTGCCAGGCGGCTGTTGTTTCCATCATACCAGTAATGTGAAGAATGCCTGAGTTCTGATTATAATACAGTGTGTGTGTGTCTTTGAGTGTGTCATTATACACTACGTGTCTTAGTGTTAGTGTGTGTGTCTCCATAGAGTATGTACATGCATGTGTGTGTGTGTGTGTGTGAGAGAGTCTGCTCTCTATTCACCTTATTTCCTGTCACCAACAATAGGGAGCCATCCTGGCTGCGCTGTGGAGAGCCAGTGTGGCCCTGTGGGAACAGGAGTGCCACCTCGGGGGAAACACAGCGTGAGGGGTCCAGGCGGAAGTCCACGTGGGGCGTGCTGCGTTTGGAACGGGAAACGACCACCTGGGGAAGACAGAGGCCAGGCCAGGTCAGTAAAACACAAAGTTACACCACCTAATGTGAAAAACAGCCCTGTCTACCGGAGATGCCACACGTACCTCACGTTATTAATAATAGGTCAATGTAATGATGTAGAAATGCACTGTGGGGTACTGTACTTGGCATGGTATTTGAATTCACTGTTTCTTTGTTGTGGTTGCTGGTGTTTTCAGTCAACGTGAACTGGGCATGGGGATTTGATAGGACTCTTTAGTGCTGAGCAAATCTGCTGTTGTTTCTTCTAATATATGCTGTACAAGATTGAAGGTTGCAATAGAATAGAACGGGGACAGAAAGGGGTAACGTCATGGAATCTTGTGGTGTTGACCAGGGTATCTTGTGATGTTGACCAGGGTAACTTGTGGTGTTGACCAGAGTATCTTATGGTGTTGACCGGGGTTAATTGTGGTGTTGATCGGGGTATTTTGTGGTGTTGACCAGGGTATATTGTGGTGTTGACCAGGGTCTCTTGTGGTGTTGACCAGGGTATATTGTGGTGTTGACCAGGGTATCTGTGGTGTTGACCAGGGTTAATTGTGGTGTTGACCAGGGTATATTGTGGTGTTGACCAGGGTATCTGTGGTGTTGACCAGGGTTAATTGTGGTGTTGACCAGGGTATATTGTGGTGTTGACCAGGGTATATTGTGGTGTTGACCAGGGTTAATTGTGGTGTTGACCAGGGTATATTGTGGTGTTGACCAGGGTATATTGTGGTGTTGACCAGGATATATTGTGGTGTTGACCAGGGTATATTGTGGTTTGACCAGGGTATATTGTGGTGTTGACCAGGGTATATTGTGGTGTTGACCAGGGTATATTGTGGTGTTGACCCGGGTATCTTGTCGTTACAGAGAAGGAGCTAATAACACAGTAACACTGAATTACATTTGACTTCACATGTAAAGTAACGCCTCTATTGGGCACAGCTGAAAATGAGAGCTTTTGGGAGTTTTTTTCCATTGGCATTGTATGGGCCCATTGGGCCACTCCTGCTACTGTGTGCAGGGTAATAACTAATGCTGCTCTATTGAGGGTGAGATGACAGATTGGGTGGAGGTGGAGGTGGAGGGAGCTACAGGGAGACAGAGGGACAAAAGACATCGCCTGCAGGCAGAGAGAACAGCACAAGAGCACTGTATACCTGGACATGTCAGGAGGTGTTTCAGACGTCTTACTAATCTACACACACAGTCAGGCAGGCAGGCAGGCAGGCACACACGCAGGCAGACAGGCAGGCAGGCACACACGCAGGCAGACAGGCAGGCAGGCACACACGCAGGCAGGCAGGCAGGCAGGCACACACGCAGGCAGACAGGCAGGCAGGCAGGCAGGCACACACGCAGGCAGCCAGGCAGGCAGGCACACACGCAGGCAGACAGGCAGGCAGGCAGGCACACACGCAGCAGGCAGGCAGGCACACACGCAGGCAGACAGGCAGGCAGGCACACAGGCAGCCAGGCAGGCAGGCACACACGCAGGCAGACAGGCAGGCAGGCAGGCACACACGCAGGCAGCCAGGCAGGCAGGCACACACGCAGGCAGACAGGCAGGCAGGCACACAGGCAGCCAGGCAGGCAGGCAGGCACACATAGATGCATACACACACACACACTCCTACACACAGATACAGTGTAGTGTACACCTGGAGTAACATTCATCATGTGTGATTAGGCTGCAATTACAGGCTTGGAGCTCAGAACCAGTTGGGTTGGGGTGAAACATAACAGTAACAGTGGGCTGTAATGGAGTGTGGTTATGTCCTGGTTGACTAAGGAATGCTCTGGTTACATCATCTACTTTATCACTCCCCTCTCCATCTATCCCCCCTTTCTCTTTATTGACTGGCCCTTAGCCAGGTGTGTGACTGCAAAGTGTTGCTTGCTTGAGTGCAGGTAAGCTTCCTGCAGTGTTTAGGCACTGTTTAAATAAAGTTGAACAAATGTCATATCAATGAATGACACGTCTCCGGTCTCAGGGACCGCTATTTTTCTGAAGGGGCAACTCTGTCCTCAGTGGCCTGTAACAGTGGGGATAATGTGTATGTGTTGCTTTCCACTGGGGACGTCCCCCATATAACAGTCCTAGTCTCTCTCTCTCCAGAGATGATAGTGGTGTGAATTACAGCTTATTGTATTAGCCAGAGGAAGTAAGCCTATAAACACAACCACTGTGTTATTCCCACAGTGATACTGAACCACAGACTTCCTGAGCCAGAATGAGAGACCTCGGGGACAGACTACAGTGCACTCTCTCTTTCTCTCTGTCACCTTCCCTCTCTCTTTCTCTCTGTCACCTTCCCTCTCTCTTTCTCTCTTTCACCTTCCCTCTCTCTTTCTCTCTGTCACCTTCCCTCTCTCTTTCTCTCTGTCACCTTCCCTCTCTCTTTCTCTCTCTCCCTCGGTGCTAAGAGCATTTTTCTCTGGGAACAAAGGGTAAACAGAAAGAAAGGCAGTTGACAGAAGTCTTTCCTAGGATTCTAATAAGCTAGAAGCAATCTTTCAACCTCTATTCCTCCCTATTTTTTCCCCTTTGCCTTTTTCTCCATCTTTCCCCCTTTATCTCTCCTTCCCTCCCTTCACTTCTCCATGCCTCCTCTTGCTCTCTTCCTCCCTGCCTCTCTCTCTTCCTCCATCTCTCTCTCTCTCTCTCCCTCCATGAGGCCCTCTGCACCCTTCTCTCAGGACAGCTGTTCTCCCGCTCTCTCCTTCCCAGAGCCATGTCCTGAGACAATGAGGTTAGAAATTTCACCAACAACAAAAAAAGAGAGAAAAAAACATGCCAACAGCTGCGGGCACTCTGCAGAAAGAGAGAGAGAGAACGTGTCATCGAAGCTCGGCGCTCACCATTAACGGGCCGTTCGGCTCATAACCCTGCTTCCCGCGCAGCTGTCGCCGCCTTTTCCCCCGTTCTCGTCGTTCTTCCATAACTTTTTTGAACACCGTTTTTGGACCGTATTTATAAAACACCATCAGGGGGAGTTTTAGAGACCAGAAGGGTTCATTTAAAGGAACATGCAAGACAGAACACTCCAAAAGCTCTTATCAGTGGTGTTCCACTTCTTATTTGTATTTTACCCCCCAATTTCGTGGTATCCAATTGGTAGTCCCCTACGGACTCGGGAAAGGTGAAGGTCGAGAGCCATGCGTCCTCTGAAACACGACCCTGCCAAGCCGCACTAATTCTTGACACACTGCACGCTTAACCCGGAAGCCAGCCGCACCAATGTGTTGGAGGAAACACCATCCAACTGACGACCAAAGTCAGCTTGCAGGTGGCCCGGCCCACCACAAGGAGTCACTAGAGCACGATGAGACAAGGAAATCCTGGCCGGCCAAACCATCCCCTAACCCAGACAACGCTTTGCCAATTGTGCGCCGCCTCATGGGTCTCCCGGTCACTGCCGGCTGTGACGCAGCCTGGGATCGAACCCGGGGCTGTAGTGCCTTAGACCGCTGCGCCACTCGGGAGGCCCTTGGTGTTCCACTTCTATCTGACCTGACTGAACCTAGCCTGATCCCAGATATTTTCGGGCTGTGTTGCCAACTTCTATGGTCATTGTCACGGCCAATGCATTGTGCATGTAAACAGGGTGGATGTTGGTTGATCTGGGACTAGGATACACTGAAACACTGAGTTCATCCCGTCTATAGGAGACAGAGAGACAGCTGCTGAGAGAGGAGCAGGTCTGCAGGTCTACTGACAGACAGACACAAACACACACGACATGGGAAAGTGAAATCCACCGTTGGCTGTACATGTCATTGATAGGCAAAACCAGCCATGTTGTGTTTGCTCAGATGGTAGAACTCGGTGGAATGCAGCAGCAGGGTTTGTGGAAGCATGGAGAGGCAAGGTTGGGGGTCATGTGTTGAGCAAACAGGAAGGAAGCCCCCCCCTCCAACTTGCCTCTGTACTGGTTGCCACCTGTGTCTCAGCATGCTGTGTCCCCAAAATGGCTGGTTTTACTGGTCACGTACCAACATCCTGCCCCATTTACATGCACAATGAGAAAGGGAAACAGTGCAGCCTGGCAACCGCACTGACAGGCAGCGGAGATTATGTTGTGCAGGTTTCTGTAGGGCTTCAGTGTACACTCAGGAGTAAGGGCCACAGCGGTGGATACGGTTGTTAGGTTAGGTAACCAGGTTAAACGCTCAATACCTTGCTGTTCATGCATCTTCAGCCCAAACCATTTTGAACAAATGAATATCACCCAGTAATAGTCGACCCCTTCTCCAGGCCCCCAGTGTCTCCAGGGCCCAGATAAAATACATAACCCTTCATAAGGGCGTTTTAAGGGGTCATTCATGCTATAAATGCATTATAAAGCTTATTTTCTTAAAGTATTACAGTATCACCCTTGGTGTCCCCGACCTGTATGAGGCGTCCATCTGTGGTGCCCAGGCTGGCCACGGTCTGTTCCTGGGCGGTTGCCACGGCAATGGAGGTGAGCAGGACTTTGCTGAACTGACCGCTGAAGTAGTCCAGTCTGGTCATTGGGGTGGTCACTTCCAGACGGTATCCCTCCCCGTGCTTCCCACAGCCAAACGAGTCGTCTGAGGAACTCTGGGTGGAGAGGAAGACAGGTAACATACAGTAGAAGATACACCACATGTATCACATTAATGTTACATGAAAGACGTCATATACATCCACACTGTTTTTAACGTCTCAACTGATAAAACAGCCATTATCCTATGAGCTACAGTACATGCCCTCCTGCCCCTGCCAGATGTGGGTAACCGGGAAGGGAGAGGAAGAGGGATGGAGAGAGGGGCAGAGCTGGGCTTGCTATGCCCCCTCATCTGCTCTTTCATCAGACCCTGCTTGTAACTGAGAGCTCAGTTGTGACCCACTGTGGCTGGCACAGTGTGTGTGTTTAGGAGATCATCACGCATGGCAGGAACTCATGGGAAACACAACGAAATGCGTGCTGGTGCGGCTGCCATGACGTTACACACTTGCACTGTTCTCTCTCTCCTTTTCTCTTTCTCTCTCCCTCTTTGTCTCCCTCTCTCTATCTCACCCAACAGACATACAAGACTTCTTCACACAGACCTATTTTTCACAAACTTTACGTGGGTTTGTTCAACTGCACACTGTTTGGCACAGGCAGCCCTATGCATGTTGTCACTTGACCACTCTCTCTAAAAATCCCACTTTGAACACCAACTACCTCTAGAAGTTACCTAAGTCATTATCATTAAACCATTATTCTGACCCTCTGAAGAATCATCAGAGGTCACCAGCCATTGAAGCTGACAACGTTCCCCAGGCCCCGGATGGTCAAGCTCTCAAGGCTCCTACCATTACACACCCCGGCCCCCCCAGTCGGCCATCAATAATTAACAAAACCCGAGGCTGGCACGTGGGGGGCCGTGACTAAACAGGCAGGGCCAGCTACAGAGATTAAGGTGCTGGGTACAGACTACAGAGAGCTGAGTAAAGAGAGAGAGGGAGAGAGGGAGAGAGGGAGAGAGGGAGAGGGAGAGGGAGTAGTTCATACAATGATGTAGGTCCAGGGGATAAGGTCTTTCAAATTCTCTTAAAACCCATCAGATCACTCTACAGTTTGTTGCTCCAACCCAACCACACTGACTGATGGCAGCTGTGTATCAGGGATGGACAGCTAATTAACTAACCAGAACCACCAAAAGAGACACTCTCTCTACATCAAGTGCTGCATGTAAGGACTATGTCACTAACATTTCTCAGGCAAATCTCAAATGAGAGCTTAGAAGCTGAGGAGAACAATTGGAAAGTAATAAATCAAGAAAGCAGCTTTTCTTCAGCAGCCATTACAAAGTAGAGTAGACCATTACAGGCTAGCTCAGCTCCAAGGTGAAAAGAGAGTCCTGGCTGTTAGTCAAACAAACTGTAGTAGTATAAACTGTAGTAGACGTATAAACTGTATTAGTATAAACTGTATTAGTATAAACTGTAGTAGTATAAACTGTAGTAGTAGTATAAACTGTAGTAGTATAAACTGTAGTAGTAGTATAAACTATTGTATTAGTATAAACTGTAGTAGTATAAACTGTAGTAGACGTATAAACTGTTGTATTAGTATAAACTGTAGTAGTATAAACTGTAGTAGTAGTATAAACTGTAGAAGTATAAACTGTAGTAGTAGTATAAACTGTAGAAGTATAAACTGTAGTAGTAGTATAAACTGTAGAAGTATAAACTGTAGTAGTATAAACTGTAGTAGACGTATAAACTGTAGTAGTATAAACTGTAGTAGACGTATAAACTGTTGTATTAGTATAAACTGTAGTAGTATAAACTGTAGTAGTAGTATAAACTGTAGAAGTATAAACTGTAGTAGTATAAACTGTAGTAGAAGTATAAACTGTAGAAGTATAAACTGTAGTAGTATAAACTGTAGTAGTATAACCTGTTGTAGAAGTATAAACTGTAGTAGTAGTATAAACTGTAGTAATAGTATAAACTGTAGAAGTATAAACTGTAGTAGTATAAACTGTAGTAGACGTATAAACTGTAGTGGTATAAACTGTTGTAGAAGTATAAACTGTAGTAATATAAACTGTAGTAGAAGTATAAACTGTAGTAGTAGTATAAACTGTAGTAGTAGTAGTAGTAGTATAAACTGTAGTAGTATAAACTGTAGTAGAAGTATAAACTGTAGTAGAAGTATAAACTGTAGTAGTAGTATAAACTGTAGTAGTAGTAGTAGTAGTATAAACTGTAGTAGAAGTATAAACTGTAGTAGTATAAACTGTAGTAGAAGTATAAACTGTAGTAGTAGTATAAACGGCAGTAGTAGTAGTAGTATAAACTGTAGTAGTAGTATAAACTGTAGTAGTATAAACTGTAGTAGTATAAACTATAGTAGTATAAACTGTAGCAGTAGTATAAACTGTAGAAGTAGTATAAACTGTAGTAGTAGAAGTATAAACTGTAATAGTAGTATAAACTGTAGAAGTAGTATAAACTGTAGTAGTAGTAGTATAAACTGTAGTAGTACACTGTATCTATCAGAAGCCAAACCAGGTTGGATAGGCTATAACTAGAGCCAAGGCTATAGCAAGTGTAGACTAGATAGAGACATAACTGCAAAAAGAAATCCATGGATAAAAACCAACAAGCCTCAACCAACAAGCCTCAAAATATCTGGATGTACGTAGTGCCAAAAGCCACAGCTGTACTGCAGAGAGCCAGCGGTGCTGAGCTGTCAGGCTGGAGTTGATTCATTCTATAACAACCTCATCATTCATAAGAGGAGAAATAATATCTGATGTGATCCAGGACAGATAGATCAGGACTGACGTCTGAATAGGGAGAGAGAGGACTGAATACTTAGAGTGAAAAAAGGTCAGGTGGGTGATATAGAGTGTGTGTGTGGGACAGATGATGTGTGTGTGTGTGTGTGTGTACATACTTCTTCACAGAAATCCCAGGGCAGCAACATTGATCCATCATAACTCCCGCTGTCCGCACGTCTAGATACTGGCCTTACGCAAGGAGACCACATGAGAGTACAAGGGAACCGGTCCAAAGTCTGGGCCCTCTCTCTCTCTTACTAGTCCCTGAGATTGAGACGTCATCGAGCCAGGACACCATGGAGATTACCACATAACCGCTCCAAAAACAAGTCCAGGGACAATTATTTTGATAGCAAACAAACAGGGTCCTATGGAGTGTTTGTAAAAGCAACTCTGACCAATAGCAGGGATAGAAGAAGAAAGAGCCAGGGTTCTGGAACATTCCATGGAACTCTGTGAAGGTGACGCTGAGGATCAAGATAACTAAATACTGGTGAGGTTGGACAGCGGAAGGGTGTTTTGACGAGGGTGTGTTTGAAGCCCCGTTGCTATTATCCAAGAGACCTAGGGCTTTGCTTTGACACGGAGCCAGCCAATCGCCTTGAAGACTATAGTCACCTTGTTGTCATGGCAATCGATTTCCTCAGTGAGGTAACACCTATGTTTTGGTTTCCTGCTGTCTTTTTCTTTCTGTCTTTCTTTCTCTATCTGATTCCAAGTCGTAGGTTACATTTCAAGGCAAACTTTCAAACTGCTTTCTGCTCTCCGACATCCATTCCCAAGTTTTATGAAGGTGTTTTTGTTCAGTAAAACAGGAGAAGGGGGGATATATGAGGGATACGTGAGACACCTTTTGCCCCACACTTAACCACCACCCATTGTCTGCAACACAACGGCCAGGCGATAGGGTTACTACGGTTACACCAGCTCTGTGTCGTATTGAGCTGCTCTGCAGAGCCTGACAGACCCTGGGAGTGTGTGTGTGTGTGTGTGTGTGTGTGTGTGTGTGTGTGTGTGTGTGTGTGTGTGTGTGTGTGTGTGTGTGTGTGTGTGTGTGTGTGTGTGTGTGTGTGTGTGTGTGTGTGTGTATGAGGCCTGCCAGAGTCAAGAGGGGTGTGTAAGAGGATCTGATAGAGAGGCCTAATGTCCTATTAAACTCTCACTCTGACCCTCAGGGCCAGGCCCCACTTACAGCGTTACAGCAGACACACTGGACAGAGCCTCCTCACAAACCCACTGAACTAGAGGCTCCTCACAAACCCATTGGACAGAGGCTCCTCACAAACCCACTGAAAAAAAGGCTCCTCACAAACCCACTGAACTAGAGGCCCCTCACAAACCCACTGGACAGAGGCTCCTCACAAACCCACTGAACTAGAGGCTCCTCACAACCCACTGAACTAGAGGCTCCTCACAAACCTACTGGACAGAGGCTCCTCACAAACCCACTGGACAGAGGCTCCTCAATAACCCACTGAACTAGAGGCTCCTCACAAACCCAGTAGACAGAGGCTCCTCACAAACCCACTGAACTAGAGGCTCCTCACAAACCCATTGGACAGAGGCTCCTCACAAACCCACTGAAAAAAAGGCTCCTCACAAACCCACTGAACTAGAGGCTCCTACAAACCCACTGGACAGAGGCTCCTCACAAACCCACTGGACAGAGGCTCCTCAATAACCCACTGAACTAGAGGCTCCTCACAAACCCACTAGACAGAGGCTACTCACAAACCCACTCAACTAGAGGCTCCTCACAAACCCACTAGACAGAGGTTCCTCACAAACCCACTGAACTAGAGCTCCTCACAAACCCACTGAATTAGAGGCTCCTCACAAACCAACTGAACTAGAGGCTCATCACAAACCCATTGGACAGAGGCTCCTCACAAACCCACTGAAAAAAAGGCTCCTCACAAACCCACTGAACTAGAGGCCCCTCACAAACCCACTGGACAGAGGCTCCTCACAAACCCACTGAACTAGAGGCTCCTCACAAACCAGCTAGACAGAGGCTCCTCACAAACCCACTGAACTAGAGGCTCCTCACAAACCCACTGGACAGAGGCTCCTCAATAACCCACTGAACTAGAGGCTCCTCACAAACCAGCTAGACAGAGGCTCCTCACAAACCCACTGAACTAGAGGCTCCTCACAAACCCATTGGACAGAGGCTCCTCACAAACCCACTGAAAAAAAGGCTCCTCACAAACCCACTGAACTAGAGGCTCCTACAAACCCACTGGACAGAGGCTCCTCACAAACTCACTGGACTAGAGGATCCTCACAAACCCACTGAACTAGAGGTTCCTCACAAACCCACTGGACAGAGGCTCCTCACAAACCCACTGGACCAGAGGCTCCTCACAAACCCACTGAACTAGAGGCTCCTCACAACCCACTGAACTAGAGGCTCCTCACAAACCTACTGGACAGAGGCTCCTCACAAACCCACTGGACAGAGGCTCCTCAATAACCCACTGAACTAGAGGCTCCTCACAAACCCACTAGACAGAGGCTACTCACAAACCCACTCAACTAGAGGATCCTCACAAACCTACTGGACAGAGGTTCCTCACAAACCCACTGAACTAGAGCTCCTCACAAACCCACTAGACAGAGGCTACTCACAAACCCACTCAACTAGAGGCTCCTCACAAACCCACTAGACAGAGGTTCCTCACAAACCCACTGAACTAGAGCTCCTCACAAACCCACTGAATTAGAGGCTCCTCACAAACCAACTGAACTAGAGGCTCATCACAAACCCATTGGACAGAGGCTCCTCACAAACCCACTGAAAAAAAGGCTCCTCACAAACCCACTGAACTAGAGGCCCCTCACAAACCCACTGGACAGAGGCTCCTCACAAACCCACTGAACTAGAGGCTCCTCACAAACCAGCTAGACAGAGGCTCCTCACAAACCCACTGAACTAGAGGCTCCTCACAAACCCACTGGACAGAGGCTCCTCAATAACCCACTGAACTAGAGGCTCCTCACAAACCAGCTAGACAGAGGCTCCTCACAAACCCACTGAACTAGAGGCTCCTCACAAACCCATTGGACAGAGGCTCCTCACAAACCCACTGAAAAAAAGGCTCCTCACAAACCCACTGAACTAGAGGCTCCTACAAACCCACTGGACAGAGGCTCCTCACAAACTCACTGGACTAGAGGATCCTCACAAACCCACTGAACTAGAGGTTCCTCACAAACCCACTGGACAGAGGCTCCTCACAAACCCACTGGACCAGAGGCTCCTCACAAACCCACTGAACTAGAGGCTCCTCACAACCCACTGAACTAGAGGCTCCTCACAAACCTACTGGACAGAGGCTCCTCACAAACCCACTGGACAGAGGCTCCTCAATAACCCACTGAACTAGAGGCTCCTCACAAACCCACTAGACAGAGGCTACTCACAAACCCACTCAACTAGAGGATCCTCACAAACCTACTGGACAGAGGTTCCTCACAAACCCACTGAACTAGAGCTCCTCACAAACCCACTAGACAGAGGCTACTCACAAACCCACTCAACTAGAGGCTCCTCACAAACCCACTAGACAGAGGTTCCTCACAAACCCACTGAACTAGAGCTCCTCACAAACCCACTGAATTAGAGGCTCCTCACAAACCAACTGAACTAGAGGCTCATCACAAACCCATTGGACAGAGGCTCCTCACAAACCCACTGAAAAAAAGGCTCCTCACAAACCCACTGAACTAGAGGCCCCTCACAAACCCACTGGACAGAGGCTCCTCACAAACCCACTGAACTAGAGGCTCCTCACAAACCAGCTAGACAGAGGCTCCTCACAAACCCACTGAACTAGAGGCTCCTCACAAACCCACTGGACAGAGGCTCCTCAATAACCCACTGAACTAGAGGCTCCTCACAAACCAGCTAGACAGAGGCTCCTCACAAACCCACTGAACTAGAGGCTCCTCACAAACCCATTGGACAGAGGCTCCTCACAAACCCACTGAAAAAAAGGCTCCTCACAAACCCACTGAACTAGAGGCTCCTACAAACCCACTGGACAGAGGCTCCTCACAAACTCACTGGACTAGAGGATCCTCACAAACCCACTGAACTAGAGGTTCCTCACAAACCCACTGGACAGAGGCTCCTCACAAACCCACTGGACCAGAGGCTCCTCACAAACCCACTGAACTAGAGGCTCCTCACAACCCACTGAACTAGAGGCTCCTCACAAACCTACTGGACAGAGGTTCCTCACAAACCCACTGAACTAGAGCTCCTCACAAACCCACTAGACAGAGGCTACTCACAAACCCACTCAACTAGAGGCTCCTCACAAACCCACTAGACAGAGGTTCCTCACAAACCCACTGAACTAGAGCTCCTCACAAACCCACTGAATTAGAGGCTCCTCACAAACCAACTGAACTAGAGGCTCATCACAAACCCATTGGACAGAGGCTCCTCACAAACCCACTGAAAAAAAGGCTCCTCACAAACCCACTGAACTAGAGGCCCCTCACAAACCCACTGGACAGAGGCTCCTCACAAACCCACTGAACTAGAGGCTCCTCACAAACCAGCTAGACAGAGGCTCCTCACAAACCCACTGAACTAGAGGCTCCTCACAAACCCACTGGACAGAGGCTCCTCAATAACCCACTGAACTAGAGGCTCCTCACAAACCAGCTAGACAGAGGCTCCTCACAAACCCACTGAACTAGAGGCTCCTCACAAACCCATTGGACAGAGGCTCCTCACAAACCCACTGAAAAAAAGGCTCCTCACAAACCCACTGAACTAGAGGCTCCTACAAACCCACTGGACAGAGGCTCCTCACAAACTCACTGGACTAGAGGATCCTCACAAACCCACTGAACTAGAGGTTCCTCACAAACCCACTGGACAGAGGCTCCTCACAAACCCACTGGACCAGAGGCTCCTCACAAACCCACTGAACTAGAGGCTCCTCACAACCCACTGAACTAGAGGCTCCTCACAAACCTACTGGACAGAGGCTCCTCACAAACCCACTGGACAGAGGCTCCTCAATAACCCACTGAACTAGAGGCTCCTCACAAACCCACTAGACAGAGGCTACTCACAAACCCACTCAACTAGAGGCTCCTCACAAACCTACTGGACAGAGGTTCCTCACAAACCCACTGAACTAGAGCTCCTCACAAACCCACTAGACAGAGGCTACTCACAAACCCACTCAACTAGAGGCTCCTCACAAACCCACTAGACAGAGGTTCCTCACAAACCCACTGAACTAGAGCTCCTCACAAACCCACTGAATTAGAGGCTCCTCACAAACCAACTGAACTAGAGGCTCATCACAAACCCATTGGACAGAGGCTCCTCACAAACCCACTGAAAAAAAGGCTCCTCACAAACCCACTGAACTAGAGGCCCCTCACAAACCCACTGGACAGAGGCTCCTCACAAACCCACTGAACTAGAGGCTCCTCACAAACCAGCTAGACAGAGGCTCCTCACAAACCCACTGAACTAGAGGCTCCTCACAAACCCACTGGACAGAGGCTCCTCAATAACCCACTGAACTAGAGGCTCCTCACAAACCAGCTAGACAGAGGCTCCTCACAAACCCATTGGACAGAGGCTCCTCACAAACCCACTGAAAAAAAGGCTCCTCACAAACCCACTGAACTAGAGGCTCCTACAAACCCACTGGACAGAGGCTCCTCACAAACTCACTGGACTAGAGGATCCTCACAAACCCACTGAACTAGAGGTTCCTCACAAACCCACTGGACAGAGGCTCCTCACAAACCCACTGGACCAGAGGCTCCTCACAAACCCACTGAACTAGAGGCTCCTCACAACCCACTGAACTAGAGGCTCCTCACAAACCTACTGGACAGAGGTTCCTCACAAACCCACTGAACTAGAGCTCCTCACAAACCCACTAGACAGAGGCTACTCACAAACCCACTCAACTAGAGGCTCCTCACAAACCCACTAGACAGAGGTTCCTCACAAACCCACTGAACTAGAGCTCCTCACAAACCCACTGAATTAGAGGCTCCTCACAAACCAACTGAACTAGAGGCTCATCACAAACCCATTGGACAGAGGCTCCTCACAAACCCACTGAAAAAAAGGCTCCTCACAAACCCACTGAACTAGAGGCCCCTCACAAACCCACTGGACAGAGGCTCCTCACAAACCCACTGAACTAGAGGCTCCTCACAAACCAGCTAGACAGAGGCTCCTCACAAACCCACTGAACTAGAGGCTCCTCACAAACCCACTGGACAGAGGCTCCTCAATAACCCACTGAACTAGAGGCTCCTCACAAACCAGCTAGACAGAGGCTCCTCACAAACCCACTGAACTAGAGGCTCCTCACAAACCCATTGGACAGAGGCTCCTCACAAACCCACTGAAAAAAAGGCTCCTCACAAACCCACTGAACTAGAGGCTCCTACAAACCCACTGGACAGAGGCTCCTCACAAACTCACTGGACTAGAGGATCCTCACAAACCCACTGAACTAGAGGTTCCTCACAAACCCACTGGACAGAGGCTCCTCACAAACCCACTGGACCAGAGGCTCCTCACAAACCCACTGAACTAGAGGCTCCTCACAACCCACTGAACTAGAGGCTCCTCACAAACCTACTGGACAGAGGCTCCTCACAAACCCACTGGACAGAGGCTCCTCAATAACCCACTGAACTAGAGGCTCCTCACAAACCCACTAGACAGAGGCTACTCACAAACCCACTCAACTAGAGGCTCCTCACAAACCTACTGGACAGAGGTTCCTCACAAACCCACTGAACTAGAGCTCCTCACAAACCCACTGAACTAGAGGCTCCTCACAAACCAACTGAACTAGAGGCTCATCACAAACACACTGAACTAGAAGCTCCTCACAAACACACTGGACAGAGCCTCCTCACAAACCCATTGGACAGAGCCTCCTCACAAACCCACTGGAAAGAGGCTCCTCACAAACCCACTGAACTAGAGGCCCCTCAAAAACCCACTGAAATAGAGCCTCCTCACAAACCCACTGGACAGAGCCTCCTCACAAACCCACTGAACTAAAGCCTCCTCCCAAACCACCTGAAATAGAGGCTACTCACAAACCCACTGAACTAGAGGCTCCTCACAAACCCACTGTACAGAGGCTACTCACAAACCCACTGGACAGAGGCTCCTCACAAACCCACTGAACAGAGGCTACTCACAAACCCACTGGACAGAGGCTCCTCACAAACTCACTGGACAGAGGCTCCTCACAAACCCACTGGACAGAGGCTCCTCACAAACCCATTGGACAGAGGCTCCTCACAAACCCACTGGACAGAGGCTCCTCACAAACCCACTGGACAGAGGCTCCTCACAAACCCACTGAACAGAGGCTACTCACAAACCCACTGGACAGAGGCTCCTCACAAACTCACTGGACAGAGGCTCCTCATATACCCACTGGACAGAGGCTCCTCACAAACCCACTGAACAGAGGCTACTCACAAACCCTGTCACGTTCCTGACCTGTTTTCTGTTGTTTTGTATGTGTTTAGTTGGTCAGGACGTGAGCTGGGTGGGAATTCTATGTTGTGTGTCTAGTTTGTCTGTTTCTATGTCAGCCTAGTGTGGGTTCTCAATCAGAGACAGATGGTAGTCGTTGTCTCTGATTGAGACTCATATATAGGAGGCTTGTTTTGTGTTGGGATTTTGTGGGTGTTTGTTACCTGTCTCTGTGTTTGTGTTCTGCACCAGATAGGTCTGTATCGGTTTTGCACATTTGTTATTTTGTATGTTTGTAGTGTTTCACTTGTTCTTGTATTAAACATGTTTAACACTAGCCGCGCTGCACTTTGGTCCTCTCCTTCACCCCTGGAAGAAAGCCTTTACAAACCCACTGGACAGAGGCTCCTCACAAACCCACTGGACAGAGGCTCCTCACAAACCCACTGGACAGAGGATCCTCACAAACTCACTGGAAAAAGGCTCCTCACAAACCCACTGGACAGAGGATCCTCACAAACCAACTGGAAAAAGGCTCCTCACAAACCCACTGGACAGAGGATCCTCACAAACTCACTGGAAAAAGGCTCCTCACAAACCCACTGGACAGAGGATCCTCACAAACTCACTGGAAAAAGGCTCCTCACAAACCCACTGGACAGAGGCTACTCACAAACCAACTGGAAAAAGGCTCCTCACAAACCCACTGGACAGAGGATCCTCACAAACCCACTGGACAGAGGCTCCTCACAAACCCACTGAACTAGAGCTCCTCACAAACCCACTGAACTAGAGGCTCCTCACAAACCAACTGAACTGGAGGCTCATCACAAACACACTGAACAGAGGCTCATCACAAACACACTGAACTAGAGGCTCCTCACAAACCCAATGGACAGAGCCTCCTCACAAACCCATTGGACAGAGGCTCCTCACAAACCCACTGGAAAGAGGCTCCTCATAAACCCACTGAACTAGAGGCCCCTCAAAAACCCACTGAAATAGAGCCTCCTCACAAACCCACTGGACAGAGCCTCCTCACAAACCCACTGAACTAAAGACTCCTCCCAAACCACCTGAAATAGAGGCTACTCACAAACCCACTCAACAAGAGGCTCCTCACAAACCCACTGTACAGAAGCTCCTCACAAACCCACTGGACAAAGGCTCCTCACAAACCCACTGAACTAGAAGCTCCTCACAAACCCACTGGACAGAGGCTCCTCACAAACCCACTGAACTAGATGCTCCTCACAAAAACACTGGACAGGAGCTCCTCACAAACCCACTGAACTAGAGGCTCCTCACAAACCCACTGAACTAGAGGCTCATCACAAACACACTGAACAGAGGCTCCTCACAAACCCACTGGACAGAGGTTCCTCACAAACCCACTGAACTAGAGCTCTTCACAAACCCACTGAACTAGAGGCTCCTCACAAACCAACTGAACTGGAGGCTCATCACAAACACACTGAACAGAGGCTCATCACAAACACACTGAACTAGAGCCTCCTCACAAACCCACTGGACAGAGCCTCCTCACAAACCCATTGGACAGAGGCTCCTCACAAACCCACTGGACAGAGCCTCCTCACAAACCCACTGAACTAAAGACTCCTCCCAAACCACCTGAAATAGAGGCTACTCACAAACCCACTGAACAAGAGGCTCCTCACAAACCCACTGTACAGAAGCTCCTCACAAACCCACTGGACAGAGGCTCCTCACAAACTCACTGAACTAGAAGCTCCTCACAAACCCACTGGACAGAGGCTCCTCACAAACCCACTGAACTAGATGCTCCTCACAAAAACACTGGACAGGAGCTCCTCACAAACCCCCTGAACTAGAGGCTCCTCACAAACCCACTGAACTAGAGGCTCCTCACAAACCCACTGAACTAGTGGCTCCTCACAAACCCACTGAACTAGAGGCCCCTCACAAACCCACTGAACTAGAGAGCTCCTCACAAACCAACTGAACTAGAGGCTCCTCCCAAACCACCTGAAATAGAGGCTACTCACAAACCCACTGAACAAGAGGCTCCTCACAAACCCACTGGACAGAGGCTCCTCAAAAACCCACTGGACAGAGACTCCTCACAAACCCACTGGACAGAGGCTCCTCACAAACCCACTGAAATAGAGGCTCCTCAATAACCCACTGGACAGAGGCTCCTCAAAAACCCACTGGACAGAGACTCCTCACAAACCCACTGAACTAGAGGCTCCTCACAAACCCACTGGACAGAGGCTCCTCACAAACCCCCTGAATAGAGGCTCCTCACAAACCCACTGAACTAGAGGCTCCTCACAAACCCACTGAACTAGAGGCTCCTCACAAACCCACTGAACTAGAGGCTCCTCACAAACCCACTGAACTAGAGGCTCCTCACAAACCCACTGGCCAGAGGCTCCTCACAAACCCACTGGACAGAGTCTCCTCACAAGTAATGACATCCTGATAAAGGCCGCTACTGTTCAGATCAGCATGAGATTCGTTTTTTTTATCCCATTTATTGAATATCGGTTATCGGTTGAATTATCGGCCGATACTGATATAGTGGAAAAAGGCCAATATCGACTGATAATATCGGTGAACCGATGTATCGGCCAGGATCTTGTTGCTACTAATAGTAGACACACAGCTACACACTCATTCAATAACTAAAATACACTGGGGGGTTACTGATTAGAGCAGGCAGACATCTATTTATTAGTCATGACATGTATATGCGTGTATGCACGAATGTACACATGAGCGCTCGCGCAAACACACACACACACACACACACACACACACACACACACACACACACACACACACACACACACACACACACACACACACACACACACACACACACACACACACACACACACACACACAGGCTTTGTCATTACTGATCTCTTGAGTGGGGGAGCAAAGCTCTCAACCCAGTCAGCTGCCCTTTCACTAGAATAACACACCTCTGCCCCGTGACAGCCTGCTCCACTCTTGTTGATGTGTGTGTGTGTGTGTGTTTGTTTGTGTGAGTGTGTGTGTGATTGTTTATCAGGGAGCACTATGGTTGGGTTGTAATGGGGTGTGTGAATATGTATGTCTTGTATAGTCTGCGAGGTGTTACAGTTTTTTACAATCACTTTGGCACTAATTTCAGGAACCTTGATGTCATTTTTCAAAACTCTAGACACAAAACTCACAACTGATTATCAAAATGCACGTTTTTCAAAACTCTAACACTTTTTCCAATTGCTTGGATACAATACACATAAAGCTAAGATCATTTGTTCATTGAACTAAAATCACCTGTTCAAAATGACACAACTTAACATCAAAGTGTTACCATTTCAAAATGCAATTCACACATTACATCTGAGATGACTGTCTATTCATTTAATTACAATGATCGAACTATCAACTGATACAACTGCTCAAAATGATAAGTAGTTGTTGCATTACTCTTAACGCATAGTTTTATTAAGGAAACTGACTGACAATATTCCATGTTTAGATCATGAAAGTTTTAGGATAACGAGATCCATTGACACCAATACCGTGGAACATTAACCAATTGGACGACATTATCTGTGGATGTAATATTTCATCATCATTCTTTATCACTTTTCCAGACCAAGTTTTCAGATTTGACATTACTGTACACACACTTTATTAGGTACACCTATCTAGTACTGGGTAGGACCCCCTTTTGCCTCCACAACAGCCTGAATTATTCATGGTGTTGTACGTTAAGAGATGCCCTTCTGCACACCACTGTTTTAAACAGCTGTTATTTGAGCATTTGTGGCCTTTCTGTCAGCGTGAATGAGTCTGGACATTCTCCTCTGATCTCTCTCATTAACAAGGTGTTTTTGCCCACAGAACTGCCGCTCACTGAATGTGTTTTGTTTATCGCACCATTCTCTGTAAACTCTAGAGACTGTAGTGCGTAAAAATCTATATAAAGGGCTATATAAATAAATTTGATTTGATTTGATTTATTGCACACATGCTGAAAAGGCACCAGGTGTCTCTAAAACAGCTATACCGTGTGCCTTTTGAAAGAAATGCAGACAGAGTGAAGCAACTGAGGACTGAGTATGTTCAGGTACGTTCAGTTTCAAGATGCCCGTTGTGAAAAATTCCCCAAAAATTCTACATCATTGTAATCAGAAATACTCTTTGCAAAATGTATTTTTAGAGGGTGATGGAGCTGGATGCTGGTGAAAACCATCACAAATTCCTATTTTTGGATGAGGCAGGCTTCAACCTGGCCAAAACAAGGAGGAGAGGTCGGAATTTCATTGGCCAGCGGGCAACCATCCAAGTACCTGGACAACGTGGGGCCAACATCACCATGTGTGCGGCTATATCAGAAGATGGTGTGGTGGGACGCAGACCTTGTATTGGATCATATAATGCAGCTCTCCTTGTAACCTTCCTTGATGATCTAAATCAGGTCTGTAGAGCTGATGGCGACACCTATGTCATTGTGTGGGATAATGTCAGGTTCCACCATGCTCAAATCGTTTCAGGCCCATCCACAATTTACCACCCTGTACTTACCCTCATACTCTCCTTTCCTTAACCCGATTGAGGAATTTTTCTCCACATGGAGGTGGAAGGTATATGATAGGCGCCCTCACGAACAAGCCACCCTTCTCCAGGCCATGGATGACGCATGCAATGACATCACGGCAGACCAGTGTCAGGCCTGGGTTCGCCATGCCCTAAGATTCTTCCCAAGATGTTTGGCTAATGAAAACATCCATTATTGTGATGTGGATGAGAACCTGTGGCCAAATCCACAAGACAGGGTTGATGGGAATATAGAAGTACAGTAATCAACCATTTGTTCTGCTTTTTACAGTAAGCCAGGTGAGGAACACTGCAGTTGACCTTTAACTGTTTTTTTATTTTGTAGCTAATTATTTTTGCTTTGATTCAAAGAAACCTATGAGTGATTTTATTGTATTTCATCAATAAATTTCAGATTTTGTTCAATGATTCCACTGTGTCTGTAGTATTCTCTCTACTAGTCCTTTTACAGTGATGTATTTACGTGTAGTAGCATAATGAAACATGTAATCACATATTTTGTACTACAATATTTAATGATTGTACGAATAACTACACAGTGAAACTATCGGTATCTTGTGTGTGTGTAACGAATCTCTAGCTCTTCCTCCTCCTCGGACGAGGAGAGGAGAGAGGGATCGGAAGACCAATGTGCAGCGAGGTATGATGACATAATGATTTATTAACTGAAGTCAAAGACGAACACGAAAAACACTTGGGAAATTACAAAACAACAAACGAACGTAGACTGACCTAAAACATGTGAACTTACATATAACGAAGAACGCACGAACAGGTACACGACTACAAACAAACGATACAGTCCCGTGTGGTAACATATACGGACACAGGAGACAACCACCCACAACAAACAATGTGAAACAACCTCCCTATATATGGTTCTCAATCAGAGGAAAACGTAAAACACCTGCCTCTGATTGAGAGCCATACAAGGTCAATTAAACCTGACACTTAACATAGAACAAACACAGACTGCCCACCCAGCTCACGTCCTGACCCACTAAACACAACTATACAAAAGGAAAACAAGGTCAGGAACGTGACAGTGTGGGTGATCTAAATTAATGTTCCTATGGTATTTCATGATAAATTAGTTATTTGAACCAATGAGTCTGCAAGTGCAAGGTTTCTTTAAAGATATGAATGCACAATGCAATGTTTTGAACATTGGACAGCCTGTGTTACAAGTGATGACCGTTTTGAGTTTTGTGTCTAGAGTTTTGAAAAATTACCACAAGGTTCTGAAATTAGTGCCAAAGTGATTCTAGAAACTGTAATGGCTTGCGTGTGAGGAATTACTTATATATACTGTACGTGTGTCTGTGGGTATGCATTGTTTGTTAAGTGTACGTGTGTGTGCATGTGTTGTTGGGGAGGGAGTCCCACAGGGACACCTGGATTAAGGGGAGGCATGTTATTTTGCAATCTGACTCTGGTGGTTGTACTGACTGGGTGCTTGTGTGTGTGTATTTGTGTGTGTGTGTGTATGCGTGTGTGTGTGTGTATGCGTGTGTGTGCGTGTGTATGAGTGTGTGTGTGTGTGTGTGTGTGTGTGTGTGTGTGTGTGTGTATGTATGTGTGTGTGTGTGTGTATGCGTGTGTGTGTGTGTATGAGTGTGTGTGTGTGTGTGTGAGTGCGTGTGTGTGTGTATGCGTGTGTGTGAATGGGTGTATGAGTTTGTGTGTGTATGGGTGTGTGTGTGTGTTTGTGTGTGTGTGTGTGTGTGTGTGTGTGTGTGTGTGTGTGTGTGTGTGTGTGTGTGTGTGTGTGTGTGTGTGTGTGTGTGTGTGTGTGTGTGTGTGTCTGTATGGATGTGTGTATGGGTGTGTGTATGGGTGTGTGTCAGGGGAATTAGAGAAGCTGACAATAAGGTTGGATTAGATCCTGGCGCTCCGAGGGCAGCTGGTCTGGGGCGTTGCTTGCCCTTTGGATGCCAGGCAGGGTTAGGGGTTACTGTGTGTGTATAGTGTGTGTGTGTGGGGGGGGGGGGGGGGGGGGTAGGCATGGTGACCCAGGATGTCATGGGGGCATTGAGCACGGACATAGGACTGCCCCACATAAACAGACAGAACTCAGTCAGTCAGGCTGAACAATATTCACCTTTGTTTCCCAAGTGTTTTGGTTCAGTGAGGGAGAAAAGTAGAGGGTCTACAAGCACCTGTTGGTGAGAGGCCCCACTCTTAACATCTCCCTAACCCTCACTACCTCCCCCTCCCTCCCTCCTCTTTCCCGCCAGTCTCTCCTCAATCTCTTCACCCTCAACGTCACAATTTTTCTCTCTCCTCTTCCTCTCGCTGTCCACACTCTTCTCCTTCTCCACCTCTCACCCTTCCCTACTCTTTCTCTCCTCTCTTCCTCCTCTCTCACCCTTCTCTCTCTCGCTCTCTCTTTCTCTCTCTCTCTATCTCTCTCTCTCTCAATTTCAATTCAATTCAATTTAAGAGCTTTATTGGCATGGGAAACATATGTTAACATTGCCAAAGCAAGTGAAGTAGATAATAAACAAAAGTGAAATAAACAATCAAAATTAACATCAAACATTAAACTCACAAAAGTTAAAAAAGAATGAAGACATTTCAAATGTCATATTATGTGCAAATAGTTAAAGTACAAAAGGGAAAACAATAAACATAAATATAGTTTGTATTTAAAATGCTGTTTGTTCTTCACTGGCTGCCCTTTTCTTGTGGCAACAGGTCACAAATCTTGCAGCTGTGATTGCACACTGTGGTATTTCACCCAGTAGATATGGGAGTTTTTTTTCTCTAATTCTTTGTGGGTCTGTGTAATATGAGGGAAATATGTGTCTCTAATATGGTCATACATTTGTCAGGAGGTTAGGAAGTGCATCTCAGTTCCCACCTCATTTTGTTGGCAGTGTGCACATAGCCTGTCTTCTCTTGACAGCCAGATCTGCCTATGGCGGCCTTTTTCAATAGCAAGGCTATGCTCACTGAGTCTGTACATAGTCAAAGCTTTCCTTCATTTTGGGTCAGTCACTGTGGTCAGGTATTCTGCCACTGTTTATTCTCTGTTTATGGCAAAATATCATTCTAGTTTGCTCTGTTTTTTTGTTAATTCTTTCCAATGTGTCAAGTAATTGTCTCAGTGTTGCTGTCCTGGGTCTCTCTCTCTCTCTCTCTCTCTCTCTCTCTCTCTCTCTCTCTCTCTCTCTCTCTCTCTCTCTCTCTCTCTCTCTCTCTCTCTCTCTCTCTCTCTCTCTCTCTCTCTCTCTCTCTCCTGCTCTCTCCTGCTCTCTCCTGCTCTCTCCTGCTCTCTCTCTGGCTCATCATGGAGAAAATAAGATAATCTTTAAGAATGCAGTTACTAATGATTTTTCCCTTAAGCTTGACACAGCTACTTTTGGTCTTGCATATCAAGGGGATTTGGGGATTTTGAGATTACACATTCCTCAATAGCTGGAGCCCTCTTCTCTTCTCTCTGACAGATAGTCCTGCCAGTCCATCCAACATATCTACTGTGGCATGCCAGGCAGTCGCCAGCATGTTAATTCAATTAGACCAAACAGACCAATGCAAATCTGGGATCATTTAGTGTTGGGGCAGCCGGCTGAGCACAGTTAGCGACCATCATTTACCCGCCATGCATTATTAGCATTAGTGCTAACCCACTCCCACTGATTACCACAGACAGACAGAAGAGACTCAGAGGGGGAATCCTTTACACCATGAACCACCTCTCTGTCTCCTACAGGACATAAATTGACTCTGGTATAAGGACAGAGAACTGCCCAGAACAGAGCATTCTGTAGACGAGTTGTCAAGGACCTATGCTCCCTAAAGAGTAGGTGTATTAAGAAAAGATAACAGATTCAATATGGAACATGCACGATTCCAAAAGAGCATAACTCCTTTTCAAAGAGCCAAGACCCAAACTGATATGTTTTATATCTAATTCCTGCCAAACTGTTTGAATTTAAATTGAATTCCTGTTTCTCAATTGGTAGTAGTCTGGACTAATCAATTCCACCTGGCCGACCAGCGAGTAGCAAAACGCTTGGCAGAGTATTCTTAGTGATGACTTCTTGGTAAAGTGAAAAGTCTGAAAGTCTGCTCCTTCCTCCAGGCCATCACACTAACACTCCACCACTCAACACACGCTGTGTTTTGGGCTCTCTCTCTGTGTGTGTGTGTGTAACTGTGTTTTGGGCTCTCTCTATGTGTGTGTGTGTAACTGTGTTTTGGGCTCTCTGTATGTGTGTGTGTGTGTAACTGTGTTTTGGGCTCTCTCTGTGTGTGTGTGTGTGTGTGTGTGTAACTGTGTTTTGGGCTCTCTCTGTGTGTGTGTGTGTAACTGTGTTTTGGGCTCTCTCTGTGTGTGTGTGTGTAACTGTGTTTTGGGCTCTCTGTGTGTGTGTGTGTGTGTAACTGTGTTTTGGGCTCTCTCTGTGTGTGTGTGTGTAACTGTGTTTTGGGCTCTCTCTCTGTGTGTGTGTGTAACTGTGTTTTGGGCTCTCTCTGTGTGTGTGTGTGTAACTGTGTTTTGGGCTCTGTGTGTGTGTGTGTGTGTGTGTGTGTAACTGTGTTTGCATGTGTCTCTGGCTCTTATTCTTGAGGATTTGAGGGCCAATGCAGAGCAAAGGAAGACGGATTTTCCACACTGTAACGTTCGTCGTATGAAGAAGGTGTGGACCAAAGCGCAGCGTGGTAAGTGTTCATGCTTTTTTTATTAAAAAACTGAACACTGAGACAAAAAATAACAAAAATAGAACAACACGAAACAGTTCTGTCTGGTGCAGACACAAAACAGAAAACAACTACCCACAAAAACCATGTGGGAAAAGCTACCTAAGTATGGTTCTCAATCAAAGACAACGATAGACAGCTGCCTCTGATTGAGAACCACACCCGGCCAAACAACAAAGAAATACAAAACATAGAAAATGAACATAGAATGCCCACCCAAATCACACCCTGACCAAACCAAAATAGAGACATAAAAAGCTCTCTACGGTCAGGGCGTGACAGGACTCCCCCCCCAAAGGTGCGGACTCCGGCCGAAAAACCTGAACCTATAGGGGAGGGTCTGGGTGGGCATTTCACCGCGGTGGCAGCTCTGGTGCGGGACGTAGACCCCGCTCCACCTCTGGCTTGGCACACTTAGGTGGCACCTCTAGAGCGGGGACCCTCGTAGCGGGCCCCGGACTGGGGACCCTCGTAGCGGGGACCGGACTGGGCACCCTCGTAGCGGGCCCCGGACTGGGGACCCTCGTTGGAAGCTCCGGACTGAAGGGCGCCTCTGGAAGCTCCGGACTGAAGGGCGCCTCTGGAAGCTCCGGACTGAAGGGCGCCTCTGGAAGCTCCGGACTGAAGGGCGCCTCTGGAAGCTCCGGACTGAAGGGCGCCTCTGGAAGCTCCGAACTGAAGGGCGACTCTGGAAGCTCCGGACTGAAGGGCGACTCTGGAAGCTCCGGACTGAAGGGCGACTCTGGAAGCTCCGGACTGAAGGGCGACTCTGGAAGCTCCGGACTGAAGGGCGACTCTGGAAGCTCCGGACTGAAGGGCGACTCTGGAAGCTCCGGACTGAAGGGCGACTCTGGAAGCTCCTGACTGGAGGCCGTCTCTGGAGGCTCCGGGCTGGAGGCCATCTCTGGAGGCTCCGGGCTGGAGGCCGTCTCTGGAGGCTCCGGGCTGGAGGCCGTCTCTGGAGGCTCCGGGCTGGAGGCCGTCTCTGGAGGCTCGGGGCTGGAGGCCGTTTCTGGAGGCTCCGGGCTGGAGACCCCCGTTGAAGGCTTAGTGCCATGTCTCACCCCTGGAGGCTTCTTGCCATGGATCATCACTGGAGGCTTCTTGCCATGGATCATCACTGGAGGCCTCGTGCTATGGATCACCACTGGAGGCTTCTTGCCATGGATCATCACTGAAGGCTTCGTGCCATGGATCATCACTGGAGGCTTCGTGCCATGGATCATCACTGGAGGCTTCTTGCCATGGATCATCACTGGAGGCTTCGTGCCATGGATCATCACTGGAGGCTTCGTGCCATGGATCATCACTGGAGGCTTCTTGCCATGGATCATCACTGGAGGCTTCTTGCCATGGATCACCACTGGAGGCTTCGTGCCATGGATCATCACTGGAGGCTTCTTGCTATGGATCATCACTGGAGGCTTCGTGCCATGGATCATCACTGGAGGCTTCTTGCCATGGATCATCACTGGAGTGGAGAGACACACAGGAGGCCTGGCGCTGGGAGCAGGCACAGGACTCACCAGGCTGGGGAGACATGCAGGAGGCCTTGTCCTTGGCCGAGGCACCGGATACACTGGGCCGTGGAGGCGCATTGGAGGTCTCGAGCTAAGAGCCTGCACAACCCGTCCTGGCTGGATGGTGACTTTGGCCCTGCACGTGCGGGCGCAGGCACAGGACGCACTGGGATGTGCAGACGCACTGGAGACACAGTGCGCAGAGACGGCGCAGGATATCCTGGGCCGTAGAGACGTACTGGAGGTCTGGAGAGCAGGGCTGGTACAATTCTTCCTGGCTGGATGCTCACCCTAGCCCGGCAGATTTGGGGAGCTGTGATGTAGCGCACCGGGCTAAGAACGCGTATTGGAGACACCGTGCGCTCCATCGCATAACACAGTGACTGACCAGTACGACGCCCGCCACGGTAAGCACGGGGAGTTGGCTCAGGTCTCCAACCTGACTCTGTCACACTCCCCGTGTGACCCCCCCCAAACAATTTTTGGGGCTGCCTCTCGGGCTTCCTTGCCAGCCGTGTTTGTCTCGCCGACTCCATTCTCCGGTATCCCTCCTCGCACTGCTCCATAGAATCCCAGACGGCTCTGGCACTCTCCCTGGGTCGACCGACCACCTCTCTACCTCCTCCCAGGTTGTCTCATACCCCTGGCCACGCTGCTCCTCCTTACCACGCTACTTGGTCCTTTGGTGGTGGGTAGTTCTGTAACGTTCGTCGTTTGAAGAAGGTGTGGACCAAAGCGCAGCGTGGTAAGTGTTCATGCTTTTTTTATAAAAAAACTGAACAATGACAAAAAAAATAACAAAAATAGAACAACACGAAACTACCCACAAAAACCATGTGGGAAAAGCTACCTAAGTATGGTTCTCAATCAGAGACAACGCTAGACAGCTGTCTCTGATTGAGAACCACACCCGGCCAAACAACAAAGAAATACAAAACATAGAAAATGAACATAGAATGCCCACCCAAATCACACCCTGACCAAACCAAAATAGAGACATAAAAAGCTCTCTACGGTCAGGGCTTCACACACACACAGTTGAAAGAGTTTGGAACATTTCGGACATGTTTTCCAGCTGAAACAGTTTGGAACAGTTCGTACATATTTCCCAGCTGAAACAGTTTGGAACAGTTCGTACATATTTCCCAGCTGAAACAGTTTGGAACAGTTCGGACATGTTTCCCAGCTGAAACAGTTTGGAACAGTTTGGAACGGACATATATTATCATTACATTTTTTTACGTTTTTGTTCGTTGTCGGCTCTTCGGGGACACAAAAACATTTCTTGAGGCAAGCCGAAGTCTACGCCCTCTCATCTTTGATTGGTTAACAGTAGGGATTCTTCAGTGAAGTGCCTGTTGTCATTCAATGAGAGACGACTCGTCCTCATGCACATTTTTTCACTGGAAAAATACTGCACCAAACACAACATTGCATGAATAAGATCTCCTCTGCAAAAACTTAAAAACTAATGACAGATTTCTTGGAGTTATCTTAGATTAATTCTGACTATTTTGAGGAAGCGTGTACTTGCTACGGCGTCTCACAATGGACAAACAGTACTATTGCCGTTTTTTTTCTAATTTTTCGAGCAAAGTTATTTTAAGGGAGTATGCGAGCACACTTGTTCGGTTTGCCGAAATGAGACATTAGCTTATGACGTTTGCTTACTGTATATGAGACAAGGTTCCAACAGCAGTTCCAACAGCAGGCAGTTTATGGGTAGCCAGATATCCCAGGGTTGTAAACAGGGCCAGGGAAATATACACTGTATCTGGGCTCTGGGTTTGAGAGCATAGCTTATCAGTGGAGGGTTAACACGGCCTGAGGAACACTGGAGCACTGGGGAGCAGCAATAGTCTGTGTACACGCCAATATCTTTGTCACGGCTGTCTTCCTCTTCTTCCTCTGAAGACGTGTAACAAGGATCGGACCAATACGCAGCGTGGTAGGTATCCATGTTTTAATATAGAAAACTGAACTATGAACACCAATACAAAACAATAAACGTGAACAAACCGTAACAGTTCCGTGTGGCACAAACACTGACACAGGAAACAATCACCCACAAAATACCCAAAGAACATGGCTGCCTAAATATGGTTCCCAATCAGAGACAACGATAAACACCTGCCTCTAATTGAGAACCAATCTAGGCAACCATAGACTTACATAAACACCTATAATGAACACAACCCCATAACTCTACAAAAAACGCCTAGACACTACAAAAACACACAAACCACCCTCGTCACACCCTGACCTAACCAAAATAATAAAGAGAACAAAGATAACTAAGGCCAGGGCGTGACAGTACCCACCCCCCCCCCCCCAAAGGTGCGGACTCCGGCCGCAAAACCTGAACCTATAGGGGAGGGTCTGGGTGGGCATCTGTCCACGGTGGCGGCTCTGGCGCTGGACGTGGCCCCCACCCCACCATAGTTAATTCCCGGTTCCGTGGCCTCCTCTTAATGGCGACCCTCCAAATTAACCCCACTGGACTGATGGGCGCCTCTGGACGGAGGGGCAGCTCCGGACTGAGGGGCAGCTCCGGACTGAGGGGCAGCTCCGGACTGAGGGGCAGCTCCGGACTGAGGGGCTCTAACAGGTCCTGGCTGACTGACGGCTCTGGCAGGTCCTGGCTGACTGACGGCTCTGGCAGCTCCTGGCTGACTGACGACTCTCGCCGGTCCTGGCTAACTGACGACTCTGGTCGGTCCTGGCTGACTGACGACTCTGGCCGGTCCTGGCTGACTGACGAATCTGGCCGGTCCTGGCTGACTGACGACTCTGGCCGGTCCTGGCTGAATGACGGCTCTGTCAGCTCCTGTCTGGCGGGCGGCTCTGGCGGCTCCTGTCTGGCGGGCGGCTCTGGCGGCTCCTGTCTGGCGGGTGGCTCTGGCGGCTCCTGTCTGGCGGGCGGCTCTGGTGGCTCCTGTCTGGACGGGCGGCTCTGGCGGCTCCTGTCTGGCGGGCGGCTCTGGCGGCTCCTGTCTGACGGACGGCTCTAGCGGCTCCTGACTGACGGACGGCTCTAGTGGCTCCTGACTGACGGACGGCTCTAGCGGCTCCTGACTGACGGACGGCTCTGAAGGCTCAGGACAGACGGGCGGCTTTGAAGGCTCAGGACAGACAGGCGGCTTTGAAGGCTCAGGACAGACGGGCGGCTTTGAAGACTCAGGACAGATGGGCAGCTCAGATGGCGCTGGGCAGATGGGCAGCTCAGACGGCGCTGGGCAGACGGGCAGCTCAGACGGCAGCTCAGACGGTGCTGGGCAGACGGGCAGCGCAGGCGGCGCTGGACAAACGGCAGACTCTGGCCTGCTGAGGCGCACAGTATGCCTGGTGCGTGGTGCCGGAACTGGTAGTACCGGGCTAGGGACACGCACCTCAAGGCTAGTGCGGGGAGCAGCAACAGGGCGTACAGGGCTCTGGAGACGAGTGCGTGGTGCCGGAACTGGTGGTACCGGGCTGGAGACACGCACCACAGGGCGAGTGCGTGGAGGAGGAACAGGGCTCTGAAGACGCACAGGAAGCCTGGTGCGTGGTGTTGGCACTGGTGGTACTGGGCTGGGGCGAGGAGATGGCACCGGATATACCGGACCGTGAAGGCATACTGGCTCTCTTGAGCACCGAGCCTGCCCAACCTTACGTGGTTGAATGCTCCCCGTAGCCAGGCCAATGCGGGGAGGTGGAATAACCCGCACTGGGCTGTGCTGGCGAACCGGGGACACCATGCGTAAGGCTGGTGCCATGTACACCGGCCCGAGGAGACGCACTGGAGACCAGATGCGTTGAGCCGGCTTCATGGCACCTGGCTCAATGCCAAACCTAGCCCGGCCGATACGTGGAGCTGGGATGTACCGCACCGGGCTATGCACACGTACAGGAGACACCGTGTTCTCTTCCGCATAACACGGTGTCTGCCCGTACTCTCGCTCTCCACGGTAAGCCCGGGAAGTTGGCGCAGGTCTCCTACCTGACTTCGCCACACTCCCCTTTAGCCTCCCCCCCAATACATTTTTGGGGCTGACTCTCAGGCTTCCGTGCTGCCTCCTCATACCACCACCTCTCGGCTTTAGCTGCCTCCAGCTCTTCACGAGGGCGGCGATACTCTCCAGCTTGAACCCAGGGTCCCTTACCGTCCAGAATTTCCTCCCATGTCCAGAAATCCTGAGTACGCTGCTGCTGCTGTCGCTGCTGCCCGTTACCACGCTGCTTGGTCCTTTTGTGGTGGGTGATTCTGTCACGGCTGTCTTCCTCTTCTTCCTCTGAAGAGGTGTAACAAGGATCGGACCAATACGCAGCGTGGTAGGTATCCATGTTTTAATATAGAAAACTGAACTATGAACACCAATACAAAACAATAAACGTGAACAAACCGTAACAGTCCCGTGTGGCACAAACACTGACACAGGAAACAATCACCCACAAAATACCCAAAGAACCTGGCTGCCTAAATATGGTTCCCAATCAGAGACAACGATAAACACCTGCCTCTAATTGAGAACCAATCTAGGCAACCATAGACTTACATAAACACCTATAATGAACACAACCCCATAACTCTACAAAAAACCCATAGACAGTACAAAAACACACAAACCACCCTCGTCACACCCTGACCTAACCAAAATAATAAAGAGAACAAAGATAACTAAGGCCAGGGCGTGACAATCTTTGTTCTTTTTGCACCGTTTATCTTATCAAGTTTGGGATGTGGATAACATTTTGTTTTCTCTATTGACACAGGGTCTGACCCTAGCTAGACCTCCTCCACTCTCTGCTCTTCTTCTGCCCGCCCAGCCCTGGATGACTATTAGGTCACTGGTTGCTCAGCTAGTACTGGCAGAAGGGGAGCGTGTTCATACTCATACCAGCTAGCACCCAGCCCTAATCAGAGCATGAGATGAACACTGGGAAATGTAAGAAATAAGAGCCAGAGAGAGCACAGGTGAGAAACACCGCCTCACAATTTGGAACATGGCAACGCAAAAAGGAAAACAATCCCTTGGGAAAACACTTTTTAACACATACAAGGTCATATTTCTCTCAAAACACAGTCACACTTACACAAAGAAACATGCAAAACACCCCTCCACACACAAATAAACACCCAAGCTAAAAACACACAAAACACATTTTGTTTAAACAAAAAGGTCAAGGCCTTGTGGAAATACAAATGGGGTCACCGAACCACAAAAAAAACACAGCGGACACATACTGTTAGTTTAACTGTAACGCAGCTTTAAAAATCAACATAAACTGGGAACAAACCAACACAAACCTATTATATTCTGATGTATTTCAAGACAACCTGCAGGTGGTGGTGGACTTTGGTATTTCTATGATGCACTATTTGTGCTCCAGCTAAATACTACATGGTGACGTCTGTAAAAAACTAAAAAACATACAACAAAAGGAAAACTGACAATGGGCATAGCCTCAGTCCACAGAGAAATGGTAGGCAGTGCAGAAATGCATCATTGTTGCTGCTTTTCACATTCATAAACTCCTGGAAGTTGGCATCTCTCTTCACAGTATTTTTCACACACATACGCACACGCACGCACGCACGCACGCACGCACGCACGCACGCACGCACGCACACACACACACACACACACACACACACACACACACACACACACACACACACACACACACACACACACACACACACACACACACACACACAGACACACACACATCAGAGATCTTCAGGGATTAATGTCAGAATAATACATGACCTAAATACATCTGGTTGGTTTCTCCTATTGAGAGCCAGCGTAGCCAGGGAATATATGCATCTTCTTATGAAAAAGGACTGAACATCACTGTGTCAATCAGGCTCACTGTCACATGAGCTCAAAAAAGCAATCTGTTCTTGTTGGAAAAACACTAAAATGAACTGCTTGAGTTAGTTAACACACAAACACTATAAAAACGTATTTTGTCTTCCTATAAAAATCTAAATAAAACAGCCTCTGTGTGTTGTCAGAACTGTAAAAACAACATATTTATATATTTTTGACACAATCCCTAAACCATAAAGACTAAGTAATCTTGTCAGAGTTGACAGAGTCTAGTAGTATGGCGTCCTATGGATTGACTACTTAGATAGCCTTCCTCTCTGTTTGGTGATGCATTGTATGGGAGCGCGACAGGGTGATAAAAACCACACAAGCATGGGTGGGATGGGGATTGAAAGGTTAGCAGGCGAGGGGGTGTCTTTCTATTCTCTCCCCTCCATTACTTGAGTACACATTCAGACACAATCCCTTGGCTCCATTGTGTGGGGATTACTCTAGCTGAATGGAATGGCTGGGGGTTTAGCCTCAGCTAAAGGCCAGAGTCAGAGCATGCCTTGGCCCGGAAGGACTTTAAATCCACTTTACATTTCATCAAGTCATCTTAACCAAGGTTCAGATGTATTCAAGATTCATCTAAACCTAACCCTGAAATATCACATCTTTCAAAGGAGAGTTTGGTTAAAGGCTTGCTTTTGTCAATGTATCATCAGTTCCCAGTTGAAAGATCAAAGGTCTGGGTGCGAGCGGACTGTCATGTACAGTTGAAGTCGGAAGTTTACATACACTTAGGTTGGAATCGTTAAAACTCGTTTTTCAACCACTCCACACATTTCTTGTTAACAAACTATAGTTTTGGCAAGTCGGTTAGGACATCTACTTTGTGCATGACACAAGTCATTTTTCCAACAATTGTTAACAGACAGATTATTTCACTTATAATTCACTGTATCACAATTCCAGTGGGTCAGAAGTTTACATACACTAAGTTGACTGTGCCTTTAAACAGCTTGGAAAATTACAGAAAATTATGTCATGGCTTTAGAAGCTTCTGATAGGCTAATTGACATAATTTGAGTCAATTGGAAGTGTACCTGTGGATGTATTTCAAGGCCTACCTTCAAACTCAGTGCCTCTTTGCTTGACATCATGGGAAAATCAAAAGAAATCAGCCAAGACCTCAGAAATAAAATTGTAGACCTCCACAAGTCTGGTTCATCCTTGGGAGCAATTTCCAAACGGCAGAAGGTACCACGTCCATTTGTACAAACAATAGTATGCAAGTATAAAATACCATGGGACCATGCAGCTGTCATACCACTCAGGAAGGAGACGTGTACTGTCTCCTAGAGATGAACGTAATTTGGTGCGAAAAGTGCAAATCAATCCCAGAACAACAGCAAAGGACCTTGTGAAGATGCTGGAGGAAACAGGTACAAAAGTATCTATATCCACAGTAAAACGAGTCCTTTATCGACATAACCTGAAAGGCCGCTCAGCAAGGAAGAATCCACTGCTCCAAAACCGCCATAAAAAAGCCAAACTACGGTTTGCAACTTACTAATGGGAACAAAGATCGTAATTTTTGGAGAAATGTCCTCTGGTCTGATGAAACAAAAATAGAACTGTTTGGCCATAATGACCATCGTTGTGTTTGGAGGAAAAAAGGGGGTGGCTTGCAAGCCGAAGAACACCATCCCAACCGTGAAGCACGGGGGTGGCAGCATCATGAGGGAGGAAAATTATGTGGATATATTGAAGCAACATCTCAAGACATCAGTCAGGAAGTTAAAGCTTGGTGGAAAATGGGTCTTCCAAATGGACAATGACCCCAAGCATACTTCCAAAGTTGTGGCAGGGTAGCCTAGTGGTTAGAGCGTTGGGCTAGTAACCGAAAGGTTGCAAGTTCAAATCCCCGAGCTGACAAGGTACACATCTGTCGCTCTGCCCCTGAACAAGGCAGTTAACCCACTGCCCCTGAACAAGGCCGTCATTGAAAATAAGAGTTTGTTCTTAACTGACTTGCCTAGTTAAATAAAGGTTAAAATGTAAGTCGCTCTGGATAAGAGTGTCTGCTAAATTACTTAAATGTAATGTAAATGTGGCAAAATGGCTTAAGGACAATAAAGTCAAGGTATTGGAGTGGCCATCACAAAGCCCTGACCTCAAGCCTTTAGAAAATTTGTAAGCAGAACTGAAAAAGCGTGTGCGAGCAAGGAGGCCTACAAACCTGACTCAGTTACATGAGCTTAGTCAGGAGGAATGGGCCAAAATTCACCCAACTTATTGTGGGAAGCTTGTAGAAGGCTACCCGAAACGTTTGACCCAAGTTAAATAATTTAAAGGCAATGCTACCAAATACTAATTGAGTGTATGTAAACTTCTGACCCGCTGGGAATGTGATGAAATAAATAAAAGTTAAAATAAATAATTCTCTCTATTATTATTCTGACATGTCACATTCTTAAAATGAAGTGGTGATCCTAACTGACCTAAGACAGGGAATTTTTACGAGGATTAAATGTCAGGAATTGTGAAAAACTGAGTTTAAATGTATTTGGCTAAGGTGTATGTAAACTTCCGACTTTAACTGTATCTGCTGCATGCGGCTAGGGAGGAACAACTACATGGACATCTGTGACTGCAATGGCGAAGTCCAGCAATCCATACGTCCGTAGAGTCCATAGAAGTATGGCTGAGGTTAATGATGTGGTGCTGGCTTGGGCTCCTGTGCCCACCGGGTGCACCGGCTGGCCTAACAAACAAGATCATTTACCTCTCAACCACTCCACTGACCTTGGTGATAAAAACCCTGGCCCTTCATGAAGCCAGTTCAGACTGCATGGGAGACAATGCTTTAAGGGAGAGTAAGGAAATGAGAGGGCATTGGGGGAGGAAGTAGGGGTCGAGGTGAGGGCACTGGTCAGGAGGGTGGCTTGTGGCCAGGGGGTAGGAGATTGAGTTTGGTCTCTCATGCATAAATGGGGGTGTGGGTGATTGAAAGACAAGTGTGTCCACATAGCATAGCAGGTATTCCACCAGAAAGCAGGATATTAATGTGTGGAGGAGGAACTGTGAGTGACTGATTAGGAAACAGTTCTGGGGCCTTGACTCATAGCTAAGCTCAACTGAACAAAGCTCCTCTGCTTCACATCTGACTCTAAACAAGTGTGGAGACTTAGGTAAATAGGTAAATACATCATAAGTCATAAAGTAGGTGTTTGAAAAATCCCTGCTTAGATATGTGGATGAAAAAAGGAAGACATGATGTGAGGAGAAGATATCTCATTTGTAGCGATATGGCAAAAAGGGAAGTTGACATGCCACACGCAGCCTTGACGAGAAGAGGAGCGGTGCGCAGCAGGGATCGGTGTTAGGGCAATTCCAGTACGTGCTTTCCCTCTGGGAGAGAGACAGGTTGCAAGCGGAGGGAGACGTTTTGACAATTTCCTGCTCTTTCTTTATCTGGGTTATGAAGATAAGGTGTTCACACAACACCAACGTCACAAACAGACAAGCAGCACACACACACACACTAAGCAATGTTGTTTTTTCCAAACAAGTCGCAGGGAACAGAGGATGGAGTCCCCTCGCTAATGATTAACATATTGCAAAAAATTAACAGACATTTACCACAGAAAACAGCCTGATTATTTCCAGGAAATACCTGCAGATGGTAACTGAGCAAGCACACCAGCCATGGAGAATTCCTTAAATAAACAGCTTCCTGAACATATCTGTTTTCAACTATTTAGAATTAAAGTCCAGTTTGATAATGTCAGCATCGCTTGACCAAAAGGACAATCTTATGTAATCACTTTTTTTTCTTAATATTGACCCACTGCTCCTCTCTATATATTGCAGAGTTAGTCAATACTAAGTCATAGGCTACTAAGTGAATATTATGTCTCCAAAATACAGGTACAGTCAGGTAAGCTTTCCAAATTAGCCTACTATGAATTTGAGACAATAGGTACGTATGAAACACAGTTGGTGAACAGTTCCACTTCATTATGGACCAGTTGACTAATTGTATTTCATACATACATATTGTCTCAATGACCTTGTCTCAAAGTGTTTCTACTCTGTTTCTATTCTATTCTCCTCCAGAGACAGGTTTTGAAGGCAGTCAATCAGTCAGCAGCTGGATGCCAGGTGGCTAGCGTGCCAGTCAGCCAGTCTCTGGTGATATCTAGCTCCTGGGGCTCAGCCTCTCCTCACACATGGAGCCTGTCTGGGCACGGCCAACCCATGACACACTGTACTGGGCTGGGCTCATACTGGGAACGACTCACTGAACTGAGAGGGTGGAGGGGCCTGAGAGAGCATGCAGCTGGAGTGGGGTGGTCTTTCACCCTGCTCTTACCACACAGCCATATGGGCTAGGCTAGTGTATGTGCGTGTGTTTATTTTATTATTTGTCATTTTTTTATTTAACCTTTATTTAACTAGGCAAGTCAGTTAAGAACAAATTCGTATTTACAATTACGGTCTACACCGACCAAACCCAGACGACTCTGGGCCAATTGTGCGCCGCCCTATGGGACTCCCAATCATGGCCGGTTGTGATACAGCCTGGATTCAAACCAGGGTGTCTGTAGTGATGCCTCAAGCACTGAGATGCAGCGCCTTAGACCACTGCACCACTTGGGAGTGGGGGTGGGGGGGGGGGTGAAACAGACGCAGCTTTGGGAAAACAACCATAAAATCTCAAGCTGAACCTCATACAGAGATTACTATCGCTCATAGACGCAGAGCATACACAAGCACAAACTGTAAATACACACCTACCCTACCTTATCAAACCACAGATCAATACACATCTACCCTACCTTATCAAACCCCAGATACATACACATCTACCCTACCTTATCAAACCCCAGATACATACACATCTACCCTACCTTATAAAACCCCAGATCAATACACATATACCCTACCTTATCAAACCCCAGATACATACACATCTATCCTACCGTATCAAACCCCAGATACATACACATCTACCCTACCTTATCAAACCCCAGATCAATTCACATTTACCCAACCTTATCAAACCCCAGATCAATACACATCTACCCTACCTTATCAAACCCCAGATACATACACATTTACCCTACCTTATCAAACCCCAGATACATACACATCTACCCTACCTTATCAAACCCCAGATACATACACATCTACCCTACCTTATCAAACCCCAGATACATACACATCTACCCTACCTTATCAAACCCCAGATACATACACATCTACCCTACCTTATCAAACCCCAGATACATACACATCCCCCCTACCTTAACAAACCCCAGATACATACACATCTACCCTACCTTATCAAACCCCAGATACATACACATCTACCCTACCTTATCAAACCCCAGATACATACACATCTACCCTACCTTATCAAACCCCAGATACATACACATCTACCCTACCTTATCAAACCCCAGATCAATACACATCTACCCTACCTTATCAAACCCCAGATACATACACATCTCCCCTACCTTAACAAACCCCAGATACATACACATCTACCCTACCTTATCAAACCCCAGATACATACACATCTACCCTACCTTATCAAACCCCAGATACATACACATCTACCCTACCTTATCAAACCCCAGATACATACACATCTACCCTACCTTATCAAACCCCAGATCAATTCACATTTACCCAACCTTATCAAACCCCAGATCAATACACATCTACCCTACCTTATCAAACCCCAGATACATACACATTTACCCTACCTTATCAAACCCCAGATACATACACATCTACCCTACCTTATCAAACCCCAGATACATACACATCTACCCTACCTTATCAAACCCCAGATACATACACATCTACCCTACCTTATCAAACCCCAGATACATACACATCTACCCTACCTTATCAAACCCCAGATACATACACATCTCCCCTACCTTAACAAACCCCAGATACATACACATCTACCCTACCTTATCAAACCCCAGATACATACACATCTACCCTACCTTATCAAACCCCAGATACATACACATCTACCCTACCTTATCAAACCCCAGATACATACACATCTACCCTACCTTATCAAACCCCAGATCAATACACATCTACCCTACCTTATCAAACCCCAGATACATACACATCTCCCCTACCTTAACAAACCCCAGATACATACACATCTACCCTACCTTATCAAACCCCAGATACATACACATCTACCCTACCTTATCAAACCCCAGATACATACACATCTACCCTACCTTATCAAACCCCAGATACATACACATCTACCCTACCTTATCAAACCCCAGATCAATACACATCTACCCTACCTTATCAAACCCCAGATCAATACACATCTACCTTACCTTATCAAACCCCAGATCAATACACATCTACCCAACCTTATCAAACCCCAGATTGTGAGATTATAAAGGGGATGGAAACAGAGCAGGGCAGGAACGTTCCTGTATTTTTATGATTTTGTTAATTTCTCCAGTGAAGTGATGTTGAGCCTCTCCCTCTCTCCCACCTGGCGAGAAATGACCTGAACCACTCATGGGGAATGTTCCAAATGGCACCCTGTTCCCTATTGTCGCTGTCCAAAGTAGTGCACTGTATAGAGAAAAGGGTGCATCTTGGATGCAGTCCTGGCTTGGTTCTGCCACAGCAGCAGTTCAGGCAGTTCAGGCAGTTCAGGCAGTTCAGGCAGGGCATGAACAGGCCCAGGCATGTGGGAAGCAGTGCGTGGCATCTCAAAGGCAGCAGTAGCACTCACTCAACTGTTAAATGGATACTTTTTATACTTATGTAATGCGTTGGATGTTGGGTATATACAGACATATATCCTTGTTAAATTCATAATCAGAAATTATTACGCTTTCTTTTTTACAAAGTAACATAAAATCAATGCCTCTCTATGTCACTAGTTTTTGTTTACTTTCTTAAAGCCACAATTTAAAACATGTTCATTTAAACTGTACTCCTAATTAAAATGACTGTCGATCAAAACCCTCTTCCATGTGAATTATATTACACACATACTATCAATCAGGCTTCAGATTCAATTTAAAAGCAATCAGCGACGGGAAGGTTTTAACAAATCAATGGTAATCTAATTAGCAATAAGGCCCGAGGGGGTGTGGTATATGGCCATTATACCACGGCTATGGGCTGTTCTATAGATGTTATATAACTGTTTCTGATATACCATGCCTCTCAGCCAATCAGCATTCAGGGTTCGCGTGCATTGCGCTTGCCCGCCGTAGGCAGGTCGCTAGGGTGGGATGGGACAAGGACATCCCTGCCAGCCAAACCCTCCCCTAACCCGGACGACGCTGGGCCAATTGTGTGCTGCCCCATGGGTCTCCCGGTCGTGGCCGGCTGCGACAGAGTCTGGACTGGAACCAGGATCTCTAGTGGCACAGATAGCACTGCGATGCAGGGCCTTAGACCAATGCGCCACTCGGGAAGCCCGTTTGTATATTTTAAGACCCAAGTGTCCCCCCTGCCTAATATTGTATTTATACTACAGTTATACTAATATTACGATATATATATATTTAAGAAATGATAGTTGCAATGTAACCTACATCCGTTATTAAACTTGAGTGATGATGCCTCCCTGTCTTTGTCTATTGGTGCCATTCCAAGTCCTTACCATCTCTCACTCGCTTCCATTACCATTACTCAGCAAAATGTGTAGTAAAAAAATCAAAAATAAACATTAGTGCGTTTATATGCACACTAATAATTTGATATTAAACTGATTATGGCAGTAGGCTGAGTATGGCATTAGTCATTTAAACGCCTTACTCTGCTGATCTTAAATCGGCGTAAGTTAAAAAATCGAAGTCAGCATACGCCGATTAAAACACCTGGTTTTCTGAGCAACCTTTAGAATTACTAGGACATGTAAACACCTTCATCAGCATTCCAGCTGTGTATTTGATCTACGCATGTGCTAGCACCAACCCGAGCGAGCCTCCCTCTTTAGCACGAGTGAAGTGAGGGTTCGGAACAACTGAATGCATGTGTCTTAGAAGTAGTTTTTACATACAAACTCTATATGTCCGAACACAGAATCAAATACCCTTCCCAAAAATAGTATGTTCGCTGTGGTACAACATTTATTGTGATTGACGATTTTCTGCATTTATCAGACTACCATCAGATAGCCTGATTTCAGATGTGTCCATGTAAACAGGATTGTTTGGGAAATTGTGTCTTGCAAAGCACGTAAACATTTTAATCAAACTATTATATTAATCTGACTATCCACAATAATCATATTATTGAGTGCATGTAACCTTACTCCTTGTCAAGCCGAAGTCTGATGTATAATCCAATCAATAGTTTTAAGAAGCACTTTGAAACTCCTTGAAGTTTGTGTGTATAAGTCTATTGAGCGGACACGTCATTATTCTTTCATTAGTATTCTAGATGGTTTGTGTTTCTGGTAAGTAACAAACAGCCAGACCATAATGAGCCTGCAGAGCTACTGAAAACAGACTTACTCTAGCCTCTAACGCATGGACAAGATGACAGAGCCACTAATCATTACATCATTTATCATATCTGACTCCCTACACCAGGGTTGAGTCCCAAGGGTTGAGTCCCAAGGTTGAGTCCCACTCTTTTCCCTTCATAGTGCACTACTTTTGACCAGAGCCCTATGGGTCCGTAGCCAGGAGTTAAGAGGCTCGGTGGAGTTGACAACCACCACTTAAATCATCAAACATACTCTTGCATCCGCTCGCTTCTCCAACCCTCCTTTACATTCCTATTCCAGGTCTTCTTCAGAACTACAGCAGTTTAGTTAAACAGATTATAAAGCTTAAGCATGCCTCTTTCATGCGTTTACTTTTGACTGTTTTATGGCCTGGCTTATCTGGTTCTCTTACTATGGAATAAAAGAGAGGATCTACTTGCCATATGCCACTGAATATGACCCATAAATCCATTAGAAAACTACTAGGATAAGATCCTTCTTCTCCTTCAGGCTTTAAAACAAAAACAGGGCAAGAGACCGTTGGTCAGTTATTGTGCGTTCATACTCATTGCTGCCAAGTTAACCCCTCCTTAAGTCTAAAAAACACCTGTTGGTCTGGTGGTTAAACATTTAAATGACTTGTTGTTTTGACTTGAGAGCACAAAGGAATATGTTTTAATGGCTGTTAAAGTCATCTACAGAAAGAGAATCCCTGATAGCATTTACCTGTTAAAAGCTCTTTTGGCTGCAGAAAATCCACACATTACATTTAAAATCGACTACATGAATAAGACTGTACGACGATGTCTAAAACAGAAACCAAAATATCTGAAAAAAAAAATCTGAAAAACCTGCTTAATTCTGACTGTGGAATTATTAAAAGGTATAATTCAGTTATTACACCAGTATAACTAAGTGTAGAGGCTCTTGCACCACAAGGCACCTGATTAGTCAGTGAAAAATAATGTCTGATAAAAATGTGCCTAGCTAGCATGCCATCATCTTTTTGTGTGTAAATAATATTTTGAGAGAGAGATGGAGAGTAAGGGAGAGAGAGAGAGAGTGAGACACGGAGAGTAAGAGAGAGAGAGAGAGAGAGAGAGAGTGAGAGAGAGAGAGATGGAGAGTAAGGGAGAGATGGAGAGTAGGGGAGAGAGAGAGAGAGATGGAGAATAAGGGAGAGAGAGAGAGAGAGAGAGAGAGAGAGAGAGAGAGAGAGAGAGAGAGAGAGAGAGAGAGAGAGAGAGCTTTCACTGGCATGGTATAGTATCATCTTCCTCCCAGCAGCTGCTGAGTTCCTGTTATTTTACCACAGATTCATCACGGATCGCTGAGAGTCAGAAATGCATTCCATGATTCAATTTCCCCCCTCTGCATTCTTAACTAAAGCCCCCCTCCCCTCCCCTCTCTCTGTATCTCTACTGTAGCTACATAATCATTAAAAACTATTAACATCCTCATTCTCAGGGAGAGAGTGGACCTGAGCTATGTATGTTGTAGTGACGTTGTCGGCTCTACTGTATGTCTATGTGGTAAAGTCAGATCTGTGTTCCAATACTATTTGAAATCTTTAAGATACATTAAGCGTTTGTTTTAACAATGAACCCAGGTCTCGTAATAATGAAGTCAGGGCATGGGAGGGTGCTCTGCTCAGTGCTGCTACAGATTTTGACAGAACTATTGACAGGACCTCTAGAAGGGCCGTCAGCAGTTCAATTCATGTCCCTATTGATCAGATTATTTAACTGATTGATCCCATCAATGCTGATGGATGGATAGAGAAGAGAAGACAGAGAAGAGGAGAAGAGAGGCATGAAGCCAAGTGAAGACCTCCGGAGCAGAGATAGACATACAGCAACAGGAAGGGTCTGGTAGAAGGAGACAGTTGACTCCGTCCCGTAATGATTCATCATCGATACAGTCTTGAATTTATTGAATTACCGTGCCTCACTAACTCTCCTTAATCCATGCTTAATTCAAGTCAACTACATACAGTAGTTGCTGCAGGAGCTAATTCTCTAACTCTTAAATCCTGAAAATAACCTAATGACCATAATACCCTTCAACAGTACTCTAACTACATCTACATTACAGTGGAAAACATGTTTACGAAATATGATGAAGCATATTTGTACTGATTCTATAACACATAACTTTCATAGTGCATTATTATTCAGTTCTTACCCCGTTGTAGCAGCGTTTCTCCTCGGAGCCGGTGAAGTGGTATGGCTGCTTGGTGTGGCACTTCTGGATGAAATCCTTGAAGAAGTTGTTGACGTCTGCCAGTGAGATGACGCAGACGGCCGAGCTGGCTGTGGGTTCCGGGGAGTCTGGCTTGGATCGGGCGAAGGCAGCAAACAGCACGTCCTCCCCTTCCTTCAGCCCCATCTCCTGCCTCAGCTCGCTGCCCGCCTCGGCCACATGGGCCGCCTGGAGGACATTAAACACCTCGATGCTGGCCAAGCGCCGCCGCCGCCGCCTCTCCGTCAGGATGCATTCAAAGGGCATCTCCACATAACGCCGCAGCTCCGGGTCGGTGCCGCACATGCGGACGATGCGGGTGTGGTAGACCTGCGAGCTGCGGCCCTCACGCTGTACGGTGAGGAAGTAGGCGTGGCTGCCGCTCTGGAAGGAGTAGACGTAACGCAGGTGGTGGTCGCCGCGGAGGCCCGGGGCCAGGTCCATGTAGGACTGGTCGGAGAAGAAACGGAAGCCATCTTGGGTTTCTTTCATCTGACGCACTGAGATGGTGTGGTGCTGTGGCTGCTGGGCCTGGGGGCCGGAGGTCATGCGGGACGGACTTCCAGTTCCAGCGCTTCCAGTGATCTCCGAGTTCCCTACGAAGAACCGTACCACACCTCCGCTCACCATGTTGAGCACACGGGAACCCAGGGGGCTGGTAACACAGTCGGGACAGCCCTGCCGTCCTCCATCATCTGTCTTGGGTGAATACATACAGTTTACCTCCTTGGAAACATTCCCTCTCTCCACCAGCAAGTGGCGACGGCAGACACCGGCGTCCGCGGAGCTGCAGCTGAACAGCTCATCGTCATAGTAACGCTCCACCAGCAGGGCCATGTTATTGTTGTCCAACACAGCGTTGGGCTTGCCAGCAGCTCCATCCTGGCTACTTGGGCCACATTGCCTTTCGACACCAGCCTCTGACACGGGCCCGGTCCGGTACTCCGACAGCTTGGTCAGGTTCTCTGACAGCGCATAGATCCTGTTCACAGCACCAACGTAAACCGTCCCCTCGAAGGTGACCATGTTCTGTATGGCGGAGTCGGCCTCGAAGCTGGGCAGGTTGTAGGTCACAGAGAGGTTGAGCTTGGAGTTCTCGGCCGGTTCATCACATTGACCTCTCACCTTCGAGGAGCACAGAGCCCAGAGGATGATCACGATGTCCAACAAGCAGATATTCTTCATCCTGTTCCAAACATAAGCCACAGAAAGAGAGAAGTTACATTACACTGTATGTTTTAGTCAATTAGCAGACAGGCTTATCCAGAGACACTTATTATCTCATTCAACTAAGGTTAGGAAAGTAAAAAAATGAGGGGTGACTTATTCGGGACATTCATAACAATAACACAAAAAAAACACCATCGATCATAATAATATTGGCGTGTAGATTTCCCTCACGTGTTCAGACAGAGAGGTGTAGAGAAAAAGGATCATTCTCTTGATAAAAATAGGGATTAGAAAAACAAGAGGGATCACTATTGCTTTGTCAGGCTCATAAATGGAAGTGTGTGTGTCAGGGTCTAAAGCCGTGGTCTACTCACTCCACCACAGCACCACGTCAGTGAAATCACTGTTACTAAATGCTGATATGACTTGGGAGCATTATGGAGCCCCACTTCAATATCAAACACGTCAGCACTTCTACTATGACTCGCTATTATTGTGAACAAGCCAGTCAGTGAAACTCATGTTGACCGACGGACAATAAAGTTTTATTGAAGTAGTGTTCTGCAGTGCTGACCGAGCAACACTCAGCACCACTTCGGTGGTTCCAAATTCCAGATCTCTGGTTCCATTCCGACCACAGTGCAACCCAATGGGGTGAATCACCGAGGATACAGCAACCCTCTCTGGTCTGTAGGGCGATGCAACCAACCAACCACACAGCTAAGTTTAGAAAACTTCCCCAAAGGAGTGGTAGCTAGAACCCCAATTAAAACAAGTCAGGTGGACTATGAGTGGGGCGCTGTACAAAATGATAAATAGTTGGAGTGCAGGCCACTTAAATGGCAATCCACTGGGGAATGCTTTTAAGGTCTGTCAGAGAGAGAAAGAGAGAGAGAGAGAGAGAGAGAGAGAGAGAGAGAGACAGAGAGAGAGAAAGAGAGAGAGAGAGAGAGAGAGAGAGAGAGAGAGAGAGAGAGAGAGAGAGAGAGACAAAGAGATAGATAGATAGATAGATAGATAGATAGATAGATAGATAGATAGATAGATAGATAGATAGATAGATAGATAGATAGATAGATAGATAGAGAGGAGGAGAAAGAGAGAGATTTCAGACCCTAGTTAATCAGAATATTTGCATGTAGAGATTCGCCTGCTTGGTCCATATCAGCACATTTTGTACAAGTGGTGGGAAGACAACAAAAACAGCAGGAGAGGTCAGCAAGGAGAGAAGGCTCAACCCCCCTAGCATCATTACCTAATATCCTGAGTGGAGTATATTTCTTGATTTAACAATACATTGTTGTTGTTTCTCTATTATAGGCCAGTTTTCTACTTGATATTTCCAGACAATTCATAAATCTCACTATCATATTTAAATGGATGATTCCACAGCAGCCAATACATATGTTGCCATTATAGGCTATGACAATTATGTTTATATCAATATAATGTTACATAGCCTTTCTTGATTACTGCAAACAAATGATTGATTAACCCTCTGGAACCTAAGGGTTTTCTCTATGAGATGTACTTCCCTAAAACATTAAATCGTTAAAAGACTGTAATAACATTATTGACCATCAGTCCAGAGTTCTGATTCTCTATTTTAGGACACTTAGGGTCATCACAGACAAATATATACAATTCTAGTGATGGAGAGGAAATGGTGGCCCCTCATGCAAAACTATTTTCAAGGATGGATGGGAGTCAAAGTGGCATGTGCACATACTAGAGGAATGACTAGTTTGTTTTTTACTTACATTTATGAGTAAGCGTGAAGAACCAAAACACATTTCATTGACTCCATATTATTGTACCATTATTGGTCCCCGTGTGGCTCAGTTGGTAGAGCATGGCGAATCCCACGGGTGACCAGTACAAAAAGTATGAAAATGTATGTCGCTCTAGATAAGAGCCTTTCTTTTGTATGTACCGCGCACCTGCTCCCGTGTCCCGTCCCGATACAATTCATTTCCTATAGGAGGTGTTATTGCAAGGAACAAGTAAATACAGATTTGAGAAACATAATCTTAGAGGATATATTTAAAGAGAGTGAAGTGATTAATGATATAAACTGTTGAGAGAAATCCGCGGAACATTCTGTGAGGCTATTCTGGAGATTTTGGTTAGTGTATGCTTATCATTGCAAAACGTAGGCTATTAGGACAATAATATAATTTAATCAATAATTGAAAGTATTCAGTATTGGCTAGCTTTCTGATACACATCTGAGCAAAAACGTATTGACGAGCGTTTCGCGGATGCCTAATTTTAATAGGCCTATGTAGGCTAATTCAAAGTAAAGCAAACATAAATAGGCATTATTAAACCAAGTAAACATTTAAAATTAGTCAAAAATAGAACGTACCTGTCAGTTAGGCAACTGTCTCAGTTATGTTTGGGTTTCTTCTTTCAAATCATAGTAGGCTACACAACTCAGGATTCCTGAGACTGTGCGCATTGACTTTTTGACGGCCGAATAACAAATTGATATGCAAAAGATGCGTTTGACTTTGAATACTCTGCCCTTTTCTCTTTATTTTCACAAAGAATACAAACGTTTACTCAGACACAAGAAGACCGTTTCTCATTCCGTATTACAAGATGCGGACCTGTGCGACTCAGGAGTGTGATGTGTAAGTCACGCACACTGGCATTCAAACCCCCTCTGTGTTTTGTCTGCTCTCGTAGCGCTCCTCCTCTATAGACTACTCTGCTGCGAGAGGTGGTAAGGCGCGGGAGTTCACACAGGTGAATTTCAAAGGGTTTCATCGATGGCACCAGTACATTTTATTGTTTAGTCTTTAGCTTGGTCCCCACAGTGTATGTTAATAATTACGTTATGTCATAACAAGTCAATAAAATAGCCTATACACTGTGTGTACAAAAAATGAAGAACACCTTCCTAATATTGAGTTGCATTCTTGATACACACGAAACTGTTGAGCGTGAAAAACCCAGCAGTGTAGCAGTTCTTGACAGAAACTGGGGTGCCTGCCACCTACTACCAGTCTATGTCATGGAAAGAGTAGGTGTCCTTAATGTTTTGTACACTCAGTGTAAATCGCTGTTGAAGCAACTGTTGAAGACTAGAAAAACTATTTAACGTTTCACCTGCATTTCCACTCCCTAAGAAAGACCACTGACTCAGTCTGGTTGTCAAGTTAAAACTGCTCGCTCAGCCGTAAATAAAGAGATAAATTTTGAACACTAACCCAACTGAGTGTGTCACCTATGAATCACAGTGGGCAGCACAATAATCCCTTTGTCCTACTTCCTGAAACCGGGCTATTGGAATGAAAGGGAGTTGGAAATCAAGATAACAGTGTGTAGAGCTTAAAATCAAATGAAAAGGCATACTGGTGTTAGCTGTAATAAGAGGTAGGATCCTATTCACTTTCCACAGTGACTGTGAGGTTATTTTGACTTCAAAGGGAGATGCTGAAGTGGAACAAGTGACAACAGAAATAGAGAATAACAGTAGTGCCCTTCAGATGACTTAATTCCAGTGACTGGTAAACTGGTGAATGTAACATGTGAATCAGGTGCCATGTGTTTGGGTGATGTGCACACTTACCACAGTTAACCTGCTATGGTTTTCAACCCACATGGCAGCAGCCATAATCTGCCACAAGACACATAATCTGGTTGTAGTCTATTACAGTTTTTTTCAATTGTTTAAGCACAATTTTGAAAACAGGGCCCGGTTTGTCAAAACACTACACACAATTAGCACAACACTTCAGATCATTTGCAAAATGGAACACTTTTGTCAAAACTATACACGACTTCATAAAAATAATATTTTGTTACCATACGAAACACACACATTTCATATGACTTCAATCTTTTTGAACCAGTTACACACTGCTGTTGCTAACCTAAAACACTTTTAGCAAGTCTAAGTGTCAGTGATTAGAGTAGTGTAAATGAAGTACACAGAGAAAGTGCAACTATACAAACACTACACAAGACCAACGCTGCAGACTGAGGAAAATATCATTTATTTCTCTCCATATACCCAAATCAGTCAACATGTCAACATGGAGAATCACAACAAAACATGTCCCAGTTTTCATGCTACTACAGTAGTGTGCATAACACTGTTAGCTCAGCAAACAACAGACAAACTTAAAATACTGTATCCAGTACAGGTTACAATTACAGTAAATAACAACAACAACAAACATAAAAAATAATCAGAAAAAAACTGACAATATTGTACAGAAAATACTACAGTAAACATACTATACATTATCTCTTCGCCTAGCTGGATCTGGCCAGAGAATTTCATCAACATCACAAGCAATATCGTCATTAGCAAGACAACGCGGGAAGAACCGTCTTGAATGTCGAATCCATCCTTGCACAGCTGCGCCGTCGACTTGGTCACAGGCGTCCTCCATGGCCTGAATGAGGGGTACCTGAGCCTGGGGCTGGAGATCGTAAACCTTCCACCGCCATGCAGAGAAAAACTCTTCGATAGGGTTTAGAAACGGAGAGTATGGTGGAAGGTATAGTACTGTCAACTGTGGATGGTGTTGAAACCAGTTCTGGACCAAAGCAGAGCGGTGGAATGACACATTGTCCCAGAAGACCGTGTATTGCATCTGGTGCATTTCATTACCTACTGTGACGATGTGGTGCAATCGGTCCAAAAATGCGAGAATGTGAGGTGTGTTGTAAGGGCCCATTTTGGCATGATGGAGGACAACCCCATGCTGTGAAATGGCAGCGCAAAGGGTGATGTTATCCCCACGTTGCCCTGGGACATTGATTATAGCCCTGTGGCCAATGATATTTCTGCCTCGCCTTCTTGCTTTTGTGAGGTTGAACCCTACCTCATCAGTATACAGTATATGAATTCATGCAGGATTTCCTCAGCATCCATCTGCAAAACTCCCTGAAATACAGTGAAAGACAAGATTGTGTAGTTCAGGATAGGTCTAGTATACAGTCAATGTAAAGAAGTCCTGTGTGCAGTATGCAACATCACAGTGCTAAAGTGAACAATACAAACCTCCACATACTCATGTCGCAGCCGTTTGACCCTCTCTGAATTCCGCTCAAAAGGCACTCGATAAAGTTGTTTCATTTGAACCTGATGTCTTTTCAGGATGCGTGCCAGTGTTGACTGAGAGACCTGATGGACATTATTGAAAATGGCATGGTCACTGATAATGTTGGCTTGTAGTTCTCTGAGCCTGATAGCATTATTGGCCAAAACCTTGTCTATTATCTCTCTCTCTTGTTCTTGCGTGAATATGGGCCCCCTTCCTCGTCGTTCCCGACCCTCAATCCTATGTAGAGAATAATACATGTAACTTACTGTACAATGTCACAGGAAGGGGTATCACAAGTGCGGATATGGTGCATACAATAAGCGGCTGATTACTGTAACTGTAGACAGATCTTCTTTTACCTGTTTTCCTGTCGAAAAGTGACATTATGACAGATGCCACTGTATATCTGCTAAGATTTGGCTGAACTCTCAGTCCAGCCTCCCTCAGCGTCAATCCGTGGTTCACAACATGGTCCACTAGTGTTGCACGAATGTCATTTGATAAGTTTGGTCCTCTTCTTCTTTGTGCACATTCTCCTCCTGCTTCAGGTCTTCCTCGACCTCTGACTCTGACTCGGCCTCTGCCTCGGCCTCTGCCTCTTCCTCTACCTCCTTCTCTGTGTACTCCTCCTCTCACCCTCACTCTTCTTCTGACTCCTTCCATTTTGGTTGAAGGCAGGTGAACCTACCTCCTGCATTTTTATAGTGCTTAAACCTGATTGGTGTGTCTACAATTTAGCAATCATGTGTTTGTGCACCTGATGGTTGTGTTTAACAGATTGGCTCATAGGTGTGGTAATTTGACAGTCAGTGCTTTTGAATTGCAAGGAAGTGACATTATGATATACTTCTGTGTCTGATGTATACAAGTGTGTTTAGTGTTTTGCAAATCACTGTGTGTAATGTTTTGCAAATAGTGTGAAGCTGACAATGTGCTTACAGTTGTGCAAATCTAGCCTTGTGTTTTGCTCCTTGAGTGTAAGGTTTTGCTAATTGTGGGAAAAGTTAAATTGTAGTGTGTCAGCAATCGTAAAAAACTGTATTTTAGAGTGTTCTGTACCTACATCATCATGCTGATGTCTCTGGGAATCAAAGCTCTACTCTTCTTCCTTCAACAACAGTTACGTAGTGTATCCTACTACTCCTCCTCTGTTTGCTTTATAGTGCATGTCTCATGTCTGTTTGCTGTGTTTTATAGTACCACAAGGTATGTCTGATGCAGTAACCAAGGGGTGTGTCTGCTCTGACAGAAGTGTGTGTGCGTGTGTGTGTGTGTGTGTGTGTGTGTGTGTGTGTGTGTGTGTGTGTGTGTGTGTGTGTGTGTGTGTGTGTGTGTGTGTGTGTGTGCGTGTGTGTGTGTGTGTGTGTGTGTGTGTGTGTGTGTGTGTGTGTGTGTGTGTGTCTGAAGGGTGGAGGTGGAGGCCCGTGGCTCCATTCAAACTGGAGCACTTCCCCTGAACAGCAGCTGAGGAGGAAAAGGTCAGCTAGGTGGTGGTCGGGGTGGTCAACCTCACATCTTCACACTGCAATTACTGTGTGGTTGGTATGTGGAACCTGTCAACCCCACCGTATGACACACGGTACAAGAATGACACACACTACCACTACTACACCGTAAAAAAAGATGTTGATTCAAAACACATTTGTAAGGCAACCAGCTGCAATGGGATTGTGAGTTTTCTCAACAACATTTTCACACACATTTTTTGTTTTGTGTCTCCTCATTGAAATTTTAGTTGAGAAAATCAATCCTATTGCAGCAAGTTACCTAACAATTGTGCTTTGAATCAACATCTTAAAAAAAAAAAAAATACGGTGTATACCACAGGTCCGATTAACAAAGATATTTGTGACAACATGTTGTTTCTGTGTACAAGAACTCATAGTCCAGTACGTATCGCCAGGAGCACATTTCCACAGATTTTATGGGTAGCCTATGGCATGAACATTCTATGGTCAATTAATATAATCTCTTCCTAATGTAGCCCGGACTAATGTAGCAATGGCTATTCCATTAAGCAATAAGGCACAAGGGGCGTGGTATATGGCCAATATACCACGGCTAAGGGCTGTTCCATAGATGTTATATAACTGTTGTCGCCATCTACTGGTAGAGAGTATGAACTACGAGGTACTGTCCCCTCCTGTATAATGACCCTGAGCTCTAGGGCAGGGGTACTCACTCAACTCTTACCCTACGAGGTCTGGAGCCTGATGGTCTTCTGTTCTACCTGATAGTTAATTGCAGACACCTGGTGTCCCAGGTCTAAATCACTCCCTGATTAGAGGGGAACAATTACAATTGCATGGGAAGAATAAGGAGAGAGAGAGAGAGACACTTAATTGACTTAACTTAATCCTCTTGGTCCCCTTGGGTGCACAGGGTGTCCTCCATGGCTCTCCACCTCACTGTTTCCTTTTGCAAGAGGTTTAGCCTGCTGCTAAGAGATCCCCACTGTCAAGATGGAGAGAGTGGAACAGAGCAGTAATAATCTTAATATCCTCAATCTTCATTTAGCGGTCACAACATCATCCATCAGCAGTAACTAAATCCAGTCAGGATATTTATCACCTGGTGGGTCACTAGAAACCTGGGTTAACTGCTGACCAGGGAGATCCGTGATCCATCCTTCTACTGTAAACCCTGATTGATGCTTGAGCCATTAATGGCCCAGCCGCGGCCTGGCTGGTTCATTCAGCAGATGGGGTGTGTGTGTGTTTGTGTGTGTGTATATGTGTGTGTGTGTTTGTGTTTGGGTGTGTGTGTGTGTGTGTGTGTGTGTGTGTGTGTGTGTGTGTGTGTGTGTGTGTGTGTGTGTGTGTGTGTGTGTGTGTGTGTGTGTGTGTGTGTGTGTGTGTGTGTGTGTGTGTGAGAGAGAGAGTGTGTGCATGTGCACGTGGAGTGTGTGTGTGAGTCTAAGATAATCCCTTGAGTTGCTCACTAAAACAGACAAACAGTAATTTAGTGGTCCCCTCTCAGTCAATAACTCAATCACATATCCTCAATTACTTGGATGAAGATGGAGGGCAGGAGTGATCTAGAGTCATGTCCAATAGCAAATCATAAGTCATAAAACCACAATGTTTGTCTGTTTAAAAACAAGAGAGACCTTAGCCTATCACAAAATGGAGGTCAGAGGAAGAGTACATTGTTTCAAGATGAGTGAAGGTCAGGTGAATGTACTCGTCTCCGAGACAGTCTGTTTGTAGCGTCACAAGCGTGGTCAGAGTAAAAGAGGAAATCAAAAGATCCCAATCTGGGAGTTGTTAGGAGAGATAACTGCAGCTGTGAAAAAAAATTAAATAACTGTCACTCAATACACAATATTTGTATAAAACATTCTCCTGATGTTGCAAGAACGTTCCCAGAACACATTTTGTCTGTTCTTTAAAGGGTCCCAGAATGAAGGTTCCCTATGAGGGGTGCGTCACTTGAGTGGGTTGAGTCACTGACGTGATCTTCCTGTCCGGGTTGGCGCCCCCCCTTGGGTTGTGCCGTGGCGGAGATCTTTGTGGGATACACTCGGCCTTGTCTCAGGATGGTAAGTTGGTGGTTGAAGTTATCCCTCTAGTGGTGTGGGGGCTGTGGTTTGACAAAGTGGGTGGGGTTATATCCTGCCTGTTTGGCCCTGTCCGGGGGTATCATCGGATGGGGCCACAGTGTCTCTCGACCCCTCCTGTCTCAGCCTCCAGTATTTATGCTGCGGTAGTTTATGTGTCGGGGGGCTAGGGTCTGTCTGTTATATCTGGAGTATTTCTCCTGTCTTATCCAGTGTCCTGTGTGAATTTAAGTATGCTCTCTCTAATTCGCTCTCTCTTTCTCTCTTTCTCTCTCTTTCTCTCTCTCTCTCTCTCTCTCTTTCTTTCTTTCTTTCTTTCTTTCTTTCTCTCTTTATTTCTCTCTTTCTTTCTCTCCCTTGGAGGACCTGAGCCCTAGGACCATGCCTCAGGACTACCTGGCCTGATGACTCCTTGCTGTCCCCAGTTCACCCGGCCGTGCTGCTGCTCCAGTTTCAACTGTTCTGCCTGCGGCTATGGAACCCTGACCTGTTCACCGGACGTGCTACCTGTCCCAGACCTGCTGTTTTCAACTCTCTAGAGACAGCAGGAGCGGTAGAGATACTCTGAATGATCGGCTATGAAAAGCCAACTGACATTTACTCCTGAGGTGCTGACTTGCTGCACCCTCGACAACTATTGTGATTATTATTATTTGACCATGCTGGTCATTTATGAACATTTGAACATCTTGGCCATGTTCTGTTATAATCTACACCCGGCACAGCCAGAAGAGGACTTGCCACCCCTCATAGCCTGGTTCCTCTCTAGGTTTCTTCCTAGGTTCTGGCCTTTCTAGGGAGTTGTTCCTAGCCATGGTGCTTCTACACCTGCATTGCTGGATGTTTGGGGTTTTAAGCTGGGTTTCTGTACAGCACTTTGTGACATCAGCTGATGTAAGAAGGGCTTTATAAATACATTTGATTGATTGATTGATTAAGTTGTGGGAACAGTCTGGTGAGAACATTGCGGGGACATCACAAAAGACATGTTCCCAAAACACAAAAACTGTCCAGTTCTGCGGATTATTCTACAATGTTTATTTTAGGGTGCAAAAAACATTCACACATTTTGTCTGTTCTTTAAAGGTTCGCATAATGTTTCTTTAGGTTGTGGGAACATTGTGGTAATGGGACAAGAGATACATTTCCAAAACAATACAACTGTCCAGTTGTGCTGACATTCAGAGAATGTTTCTGTCAGGGTGAAAAAACCATTGACGTTGCAACATTTTTGGCAGAACAGCCTTTCTAAGTTCTTTAAAGTTTCCAGAATAGGGCTGTTACGGTAACCATATTACCGCCACACCAGCGGTCATGAGTCATGAATGCAGTCAAACTCCACATGACCGTTTTATCACGGTATTTCGATTTCTCCAAATTCTGATGCTGCTGATGGTCATTAGTAGCCTACCAAACTTGCTAACTGCCTGGTACTCAGCACTCTATTCTCCCTCTAATCACTCTGACGTCAATGCAAATGTAATCGAAAATCTATTCAAACACTCCATGAGAGCCTATGAGCTCATGTTGCGCAATATTTCTATAGGCTATGCAAATGCATGAGAAAACAGAGTGATGGCCTCTATTAAAAAGAGGATGATCGCATCAGGCTAGGCTATAGGCTAGGCTTACTATATTTATTTCTCAACTTTCCTAATATTAATTACATTGCTTCTCTTTACAACAGGAGTATTGCCTACCTGGCTGGCATGAAAACCACGGGAAAAGCGTCCTCCATTCGCTATTTAAGTGCATAGATTGTTATGTATTTTTCCCCCTGCCCCTGTTGCTTCGAGACAGGTGCATGATAATGGTCCATTCTAAATCAAAACAAATTTCGCACAGATATTTAGTGCATTTGGAAAGTATTCAGACCCATTGACTTTTTCCACATTTTGTTACATTACAGGCTTATTCTAAAATTGATGAAATTGTTTTTTTTCTCTCATCAATCTACACACAATGTATTGCAAATAATTTACATAAGTATTCAAACCCTTTACTCAGCACTTTGTTGAAGCACCTTCGCCAGTGATTACAGCCTCTAGTCTTCTTGGGTATGACGCTACAAGCTTAGCGTAGTTTCTCCCATTCTTCTCTGCAGATCCTCTCAAGCTCTGTCAGGTTGGATGGGAAGCGTCACTGCACAGCTATTTTCAGGTCTCTCCAGAGATGTTCGATCGAGTTCAAGTCCAGGCTCTGGCTGGGCCACTCAAGGACTTTCAGATACTTGTCCCGAAGCCACTCCTGTGTTGTCTTGGCTGTGTACTTAGGGTCATTGTCCTGTTGGAAGGTGAACATTCGCCCCAGTCTGAGGTCCCGAGCGCTCTGGAGCAGGTTTTCATCAACGATCTCTCTGTACTTTACTCCATTCATCTTTCCCTCTATCCTGACTAGTCTCCCAGTCCCTTCCACTGAAAAACATCCCCCCAGAATGATGCTGTCACCAGCATGCTTCATCGTAGGGGTGGTGCCAGGTTTCCTCCAGACGTGACACTTGGCATTCAGGCTTCAATCTTGGTTTCATCAGACCAGAGAATCTTGTTTCTCATGGTCTGAGAGTCTTTAGGTGCCTTTTGGCAAACTCCAAGAATACTTCCCGAATGCACTGTATAAAGAGGATGGGTGAAGTGATGGTGAATAACCCAGCTACCAGTATTTCCCTGGATTAGTTATGTCTAAGAAGGCGAAAAAGGAAGCATGTAATTACTGATTGGCCATACTGGCATGGCTATATACTGAAAAAAAGAAGATGTACGAGATCTTCCCCGGTGGCGCAGAGGATAAAAGACCAGTAGGTCACAATAACTATGGCTGTGTTTGGATGATGAAATCCTGTTCAAGTGTCCTATGAATGATTTTTAAATGCTATGTGAATTGCCATTTAATATGGAAAGCAACATGATGGGGTTGTATTCCAATCTGGTTTCTTATGCTTTAAAGAACTACAAATTTGCAGGCTGAGAATGTTGTGGTAATATTAGGTAAAACTTAAATGTAACATTTTTTAAATGTTCTTGAAAGGACCTCCAAGACAACATAATATATATATTGTGTGAACATCAATGGAATATTATGTTGAACCTAAAACAAATACGGTATGAACGTCATAAAAACTGACTTATTTGGAAATTGTGTTACATTGTGCAACATTGTGGGAATGTTCTTTGCAACCTATGTGTATATCACAATAATATTCTTGCAAAATACCAGACTCCCATAACCATAACTTAATTCAATCTTCTGGGAACCTTTAAAGAACTTAGACCAAGTGTTCTGTCAACATTCTTACAACATTATAGGAATGTCCTGTGCAACCTAACTTCAACATTGTATGAATGTCATCACAACTGAGCACATTTTGTGTTTTGGGATCTTATCTCTGGTAATGTACCCACACTGTTCCCACAAACAAATGAAATGTTACTGGAACCTTTAAAGAACTCAGAAAACTCTGTAAACATTCTAGCAACATGAAAGGAATGTTTTGTGCACCCTGATACTAACATTATCTGAATGTCGGCACAACTAGAAAGTTTCAGTGATTGGGAGCCTATCTCTTGTCATTTCCCCACAGTGTTCCCACAACCTAAATAAATATTCTGGGAACCTTTAAAGAACAGACTACATGTGTTCTGGGAACGTTCTTGTAACATCAGGTGTATGTATTTTTTGCACCCTAAAATAAACATTGCAGAATCACCCGAACAACTGGACAGTGGTTTTGTTATGTGGCATACAATATATTTAGTCATGTCCCCACAATGTCCCCAATGTCTCCACCTGACGGTTTCCACAGCCTAATAAAACATTCTGGGAACCTTTAAAGAACAGACCAAATGTGTTCTAGGAATGTTCTTGTAACATCAAGTAAATATTTTTTGCACCCTAAAAGAAACATTGTAGAATCATCCGAACAACAGGGCCCGGTTTCCCAAAAGCATCTTATGGCTATGATCCTATGATTCTAAGATGAACCTAACCTTAAGATGTTCTTGGGAAACCAGGCCGTGAACAGTTTTTGTGTTTTGGGAACATATCTTTTGTGATGTCCCCACAATGTTCCCACCAGACTTTTCCCACAACCTAATGAAACATTCTGGGAACAGATTAAATGTGTTCTAGGAATGTTCTTGCAGTATCAGGCGATTGCTTTATACAAGCATTCTATAATCATCAGCACGACTGGACATTTTTGTTGTGTTATGAGAACATTTGTCGCGACTTAACGAATGTCCTGGGACCTTTCAAAGAACCAATGTTGGTTTGCTGGGTTGGCATCCTTTATCTTGCTTTGTCTTGCCGTCATCTGATGAAATCACATTGTCATTGTTCATATCAGCCACTACCATGGCACAGAATCATCTGTAATAAAAGTAATGATTAGTGGAGTATTGCAAAGATGAACTGAATCCAAATTTCGTGAGACCTTAGACCATTTCGTTGTAGTAAGATAGGCCTAAACTCGCTGATAGTTCAATGGGTCCAAGTAATCAAAGCTAATTCAATTAAATCACCTTCTCTACAACTAGTTTCAGGCATGGGAGAAATGGAGCCAAATGTCCATTGTCAAAACAACCCAAAATAAAACATTGTCCATTGTCAAAACAACCCAAAATAAAACATTTACTACAATATGTTGAATTGTACGAATCACATTCTTTACCATTACACTCCAAATCTTTCTCCTCTCCAGGGGAATGATCTCAGGTCTAGTTAAAATGTTTATGGGATGTCTTCAAGAGCTGTTAAAACCCCCAGCCGGCTTGTTTACCAGAGGAAACGATCACAAAACAAACCACGCTCAAGTGGAGCCAAGCACGACTGAGTACCTCAGAGAGAGCATCTCTAAAACTATTCCACAAACTTGCTCACGCATCTGGGAGAAGCCAGGTCATGGTTCAGATTACAGGGAGGCTAGAGGGGGCTGGGCACCACCGTAACAATTCAGGTCCCGCCATGAGAATTTAAATGTAAATGTAGATCACCAGCCATTTGGTAAGAAAGTGACAAAGGTATGGAACGTCTTTCTCCTTCCTGTCTGGCTTCTCGCCTTTCTGTCCACAGTAGGAGGAGGACTATTCTGTTTAATGGACGACAAATCGAGGCACAGCATGTACAATTAAACAGGTGGACATCAGCACAAGTTCTCTGAATTTTTGTCTTTCCTGACTCATTTTCCATCAGGCAGTACAATTGTGTTTTCAAAAAGAAACAAAACAGTCAGAACTGGAATGCTTACAGACAGACAGCCAGGTGAAGGGATGACTGGTGGTGCAGAGAGGAGAAACCAGGTGTGCTACAGGGTAAAGGAACATCTGTCAGGGGTGTAGTTAGTAAACACTGGGGCTGGAGGGGTTGGCCCACTGCCAGTCTTCCTGTGGTGTGATGTCACTGTCATCACCATCATCACTATTCACTACCGCAACAGCTGACGGTGGATCAAGTCAAGATACTGTATCTAGACTTTGCATGGGTCCACGACCTGTTCGCCCTGACCCATTTTAGAGGAAGAGAAGAGAGAGAGAGACAGAGACAGAGACAGAGACAGAGACAGAGAGAGAGAGAGAGAGAGAGAGAGAGAGAGAGAGAGAGAGAGAGAGAAAGGGAGAGAGAGAGAGAGAGAGAGAGAGAGAGAGAGAGAGAGAGAGAGAGAGAGAGAGAGAGAGAGAGATCGTAAGAGATCAAATAAACGGAAACAGGTGGCTTAACAACAGGCACAAGGACATTGTCTCTGTCATTAGAGTGAACGGTCCAATAGAGAGAAAGAGGAGACGGCCACTGCCACTTACAGTATTGTAAAAAGGGTCTGTCTTCAACTGAAGACGTGGATTGTGGAGGAGGAAGAGTGATTTCCTCTTTGTGATGTGTTTCCACACCTATTTCTCTTACAGTATGATGCTATGGATCATCATCATCATCATGTATGTTACACTCCTCCTGATGGAAAACAGCTGTTGTGTAGTAATCCCTCAAGGCAGAAAGGTGAGACAGTGTCTATATCACCTTACCTCTGCTTTCCATTGTGTATGATGACTAATTCATAATTGGATAAATCATCCCTGGGAGAAGAAAGGACACCTCCAAGGCACCAACTTCTTGCCTTGTTCAGTGAAATGAGAATGTAAGAAGTTATTTTTTCTGAAATGGAATGTGTCATTGGTTTGAACAGACGTACTCTTTGTAACCGAGATGCGTGTACTCTATGCATTGCTAATATATCATCTCTAGATGGCGCCATTGTACTGCTACATTAGCAGGCTACATGGGCAAAGACCTGACCAGTCACTCCAACAGAGCTGACAACTAAAGCAGCAAACAGACAATGAATAAAGAAAATGAAAGAAGTAAATAATTACTTTAACGTAACAAATGTTTCTAAACTTCATCCTAACTCTAGTAGATACCATTTTGATTCTCTATGTATACCAGTTGGTTATGGAGTGAGGCTTGAAGTTGATCATTGTTCAACAGTGGCCTGATACTGTAAGTAACACTGATATCTTGGTGTTCTGTCATCTTCCTGTTATGTCTGCTTTGGGCTTGCTATGTGAAGTTGTGTGAAGCTCTGGAAGGTCAATTTGCTCCTGCTGAGTTCTGCAAGGTTTCCTCTCTCACTACTGTAACCTACCTGTGGCTGGGACTGAGGGAAGCTTTCTCCACCCCTCCACCGCTCTTAGCAGTAGTTTTCTGGGTCATGTATTCATTAGGTCACCAGTAATAAATGTAATAAAACATGTTGCATAAAAAGTGTGTTTCTTATTGGACAGTTTCAGTTATTCCCTCTCTGTTTCAGGCTGTTTTCTTCCATTTGGTACCTATTTGTGACTAGGGTGGGTTATCTAGGTTGTTTTATGTCTATGTTGGCCTGGTATGGTTCCCAATCAGAGGCAGCTGTTTATCGTTGTCTCTGATTGGGGATCATATATAGGCAGCCATTTCCCCACTGTTTTTTTGTGGGATCTTGTTTTGAGTTAGTGCATGTGCACCTCTTATGTTACGGTTTGTTGCTTGTTTCCTTTTTGTTTTGTAAGTTTCACAAGAAAATAAAGATGTGGAACTCAGAGCACGCTGCGCCTTGGTCCGTCTCACACACAGCCGTGACACTATTGTTATAGTTAATGGACCATAGTCCAGTCAGCTCTGGCCTGCTGTGTGCGCTGCAATGGTTCCACACCCCCCCTGGAAGGTCCAGGGAGGTCCCAATCATAGAGTTAGTCACTAGAACGGACAGAACATGGCATCCCGGAATGTTGACTTGAATGGGTATGTCTGTTTGTTCTAGTCTTTCTAATTCTATGACCCTGAGTAGCAGCTGTACTGTGTATATGGCTGCTGTCTATACATTGCCATTAAAGTCATGCTCAGCGGCTCAGGCCACTGACTATGTTAATCATGATGGACAGACAATGTGAAAGGGGAAGATAGCATCAGAGGATTGTGCAACTTGAAATACTTTCCCCAGGTCATTATGCTACTGATACTGTGGCAGTCTGGTAGTGAATAAAGATACTTTTTAAATGGAACTATATGGAGTTGTATAGGGAGTTTCTTGCCTCCGGCCGCACTTCAGTTACATGGTTTTTAGTATAAATCAAGACTGAAATAGGTCCTGTTTTCTCAAACATTGCAGTGCATATTACTCAACTATTTGTTTCCCTCTTTCTGGTAACCATGGTGATGTGCCACCTACCGGGGGAAATAAACCCATGAGCAACATTGAAGGAGGATTGGCATAAGGCCTCATTGAGAAAGAAGGCCTGTAATAAAGTATGACTGCTTACTACATCTCAATCAGGGTTGAGACTGAAGCCACTGCGGTTGAGATGTTTATTCTCCTCTCTACTCTTGGTTTCCACTAGTAACTTAAAAGAAAAGTGGAATGGAATTCCCTTACCCTTTCATATTTGATGCTTTATTGTGAACGATTAAAAGGGGGAGATTTATAGGGAAGTATACCGACAGAAGTCAAGTAAGCGGTAAGTGTTGAAACCTTGCAGCTAGGGTGCATATGACCCCGGCAGGGATGGATTAAGAAATCATAGGCCTCTGGGCTTCGTTTTTTTATAGCCCCCTCACACACCATAATTTTCTGTAAACAAATCCGTGCACCAAGATGCAATTTGATGTGTGGTGAGTTTACTGTTGAAGTAAAAGCCACTTTATAATACAGCCATAATAACATTTGTGATGTGGCATAGGCTAGAGTTGAGCAGAGGATTTTAAGGTTTCTACACAAAAAAAGCCTTTTAAAAACAAATTAATGCAATTTTACCTCATTTACATGACATTTACATGACAGAAGACATTAGCTGATCTCTTTTACACGAATTACTGAAATGAGTGGCTACTCTGACTCTGACAGACTCAATCTGGTCTTGAATTCAAACAAACTATAGCCCAGGCCAATGATGCAACACACAGATTGCAAAATATTAGGAAGAAATATATATTATAGACTACAGTAAGCTACTTAAAAAATATCCAGTGGCACACTGACTCACCTAATGATGAAGGTGAAGCCATAGGCTACTCACAGTGACAGCCGATGCATTCATCGTCGTGGCAATAGCCATATCTCAAGATGAACTACTTTGAAAAGCATTGCTGCTGTTCGCTAAAAACTGGGAGTTGTTGAGAAACATATGTTTCTATTGGTTTTATAGACAGATTAGTCTTCTCTTTTCAACAATAGCCATTTGCTTTCCAAACTGTACGTTTTCCTGCGATTGTATTTTGAAATCTGCAAACCTTCAGCCGCAACCAACCGTAGAAATATATATATAATCCATAGATGGCAGTTCCCATTCAAGTCAATACTGGCAGCCATTGCTAGCATACTCATGAGGTTAACAGTCAAATTGTCAGGGTAAGAGGTTTCAGAACTCTTCTATGGATTATATGTTTTTGGCCACAATGTGACAAGCTGTATATTTGGAGGGCATGCTGCCCAAACTGCTGCCCTCCCGACTGTAGGCATATCGGTAACTGCCAAAATAAAGGAAACACTTGAGTAAATGAGGGATACAAAGTATATGTTAGGGTGTGGGGTGCATTTTCCTGCCATGGTTTAAGTCCACTTATAGAATCGATGCCAAGGCACATGGAAGCTGTTCTGGCAGCTTGTGACACTTTTAAGACACTTTATGTTGGTGTTTCCTTCATTTTTGCTGTTACCTCTATGTGCTTGTGATAAAACTTAATCCACAGTTATTTTATAGAAACAAAATTATGTTCTCTGATGTATTTTGAACATTGAGAGGTCCTGTGGTTGAAGTAAAAAAAAACACACATATATATACACCGCTCAAAAAAATAAAGGGAACACTTAAACAACACAATGTAACTCCAAGTCAATCACACTTCTGTGAAATCAAACTGTCCACTTAGGAAGCAACACTGATTGACAATAAATTTCATATGCTGTTGTGCAAATGGAATAGACAAAAGGTGGAAATTATAGGCAATTAGCAAGACACCCCCAATAAAGGAGTGATTCTGCAGGTGGTGACCACAGACCACTTCTCAGTTCCTATGCTTCCTGGCTGATGTTTTGGTCACTTTTGAATGCTGGCGGTGCTCTCACTGTAGTGGTAGCATGAGACGGAGTCTACAACCCACACAAGTGGCTCAGGTAGTGCAGCTCATCCAGGATGGCACATCAATGCGAGCTGTGGCAAGAAGGTTTGCTGTGTCTGTCAGCGTAGTGTCCAGAGCATGGAGGCGCTACCAGGAGACAGGCCAGTACATCAGGAGACGTGGAGGAGGCCGTAGGAGGGCAACAACCCAGCAGCAGGACCGCTACCTCCGCCTTTGTGCAAGGAGGAGCAGGTGGAGCACTGCCAGAGCCCTGCAAAATGACCTCCAGCAGGCCACAAATGTGCATGTGTCTGCTCAAACGGTCAGAAACAGACTCCATGAGGGTGGTATGAGGGCCCGACGTCCACAGGTGGGGGTTGTGCTTACAGCCCAACACCGTGCAGGACGTTTGGCATTTGCCAGAGAACACCAAGATTGGCAAATTCGCCACTGGCGCCCTGTGCTCTTCACAGATGAAAGCAGGTTCACACTGAGCACATGTGACAGACGTGACAGTCTGGAGATGCCGTGGAGAACGTTCTGCTGCCTGCAACATCCTCCAGCATGACCGGTTTGGCGGTGGGTCAGTCATGGTGTGGGGTGGCATTTCTTTGGGGGCCCGCACAGCCCTCCATGGGCTCGCCAGAGGTAGCCTGACTGCCATTAGGTACCGAGATGAGATCCTCAGACCCCTTGTGAGACCATATGCTGGTGCGGTTGGCCCTGGGTTCCTCCTAATGCAAGACAATGCTAGACCTCATGTGGCTGGAGTGTGTCAGCAGTTCCTGCAAGAGGAAGGCATTGCTGCTATGGACTGGCCCGCCCGTTCCCCAGACCTGAATCCAATTGAGCACATCTGGGACATCATGTCTCGCTCCATCCACCAACGCCACGTTGCACCACAGACTGTCCAGGAGTTGGCGGATGCTTTAGTCCAGGTCTGGGAGGAGATCCCTCAGGAGATCATCCGCCACCTCATCAGGAGCATGCCCAGGCGTTGTAGGGAGGTCATACAGGCATGTGGAGGCCACACACACTACTGAGCCTAATTTTGACTTGTTTTAAGGACATTACATCAAAGTTGGATCAGCCTGTAGTGTGGTTTTCCACTTTAATTTTGAGTGTGACTCCAAATCCAGACCTCCATGGGTTGATACATTTGATTTCCATTGATCATTTTTGTGTGATTTTGTTGTCAGCACATTCAGCTATGTAAAGAAAAAAGTATTTAATAAGAATATTTCATTCTTTCAGATCTAGGATGTGTTATTTTAGTGTTCCCTTTATTTTTTTGAGCAGTGTATATATATATATATATATATATATATAAACTCAGTAAAAAAAGAAAAGTCCCTTTTTCAGGACCCTGTCTTTCAAAGATAATTCGTAAAAATCCAAATAACTTCACAGATCTTCATTGTAAAGTGTTTAAACACTGTTTCCCATGCTTGTTCAATGAACCATAAACAATTAATGAACATGAACCTGTGGAACGGTCGTTAAGACACTAACAGCTTACAGACGGTAGGCAAATAAGGTCACAGTTATGAAAACTTAGGACACTAAAGAGGCCTTTCTATTGACTCTGAAAAACACAAAAAGAAAGATGCCCAGGGTCCCTGCTCATCTGCGTGAACATGCCTTAGGCATGCTGCAAGGAGGCATGAGGACTGCAGATGTGGCCAGGGCAATAAATTGCAATGTCTGTACTGTGAGATGCCAAAGACAGCGCTACAGGGAGACAGGACGGACAGCTGATCGTCCTCGCAGTGGCAGACCACGTGTAACAACACCTGCACAGGATCAGTACATCCGAATATCACACCTGCGGGACAGGTACAGGAGGGCAACAACAACTGCCCGAGTTACACCAGGAATGCACAATCCCTCCATCAGTGCTCAGACTGTCCGCAATAGGCTGAGAGAGGCTGGACTGAGGGCTTGTAGGCCTGTTGTAAGGCAGGTCCTCACCAGACATCACCGGCAACAACGTTGCCTATGGGCACAAACCCACCGTCACTGGACCAGACAGGACTGGCAAAAAGTGCTCTTCACTGACGAGTCGTGGTTGTCTCACCAGGGGTGATGGTCGGATTTGAATTTATCGTCGAAGGAATGAGCGTTACACCGAGGCCTGTACTCTGGAGCGGGATCGATTTGGAGGTGGAGGGTCCGTCATGGTCTGGGGCGCTGTGTCACAGCATCATCAGACTGAGCTTGTTGTCATTGCAGGCAATCTCAACGCTGTGCGTTACAGGGAAGACATCCTCCTCCCTCATGTGGTACCCTTCCTGCAGGCTCATCCTGACATAACCCTCCAGCATGACAATGCCACCAGCCACACTGCTCGTTCTGTGCGTGATTTCCTGCAAGACGGGAATGTCAGTGTTCTGCCATGGCCAGCGAAGAGCCCGGATCTCAATTCCATTGAGCACTTCTGGGACCTGTTGGATCGGAGGGTGAGGGCTAGGGCCATTCCCCCCAGAAATGTCCGGGAACTTTCAGGTGCCTTGGTGGAAGTGTGGGGTAACATCTCACAGCAAGAACTGGCAAATCTGGATCAGTCCATGAGGAGGAGATGCACTGCAGTACTTAATGCAGCTGGTGGCAACACCTGATACTGACTGTTACTTTTGATTTTGACCCCCCCCTTTGTTCAGGGACACATTATTACATTTCTGTTAGTCACATGTCTGTGGAACTTGTTCAGTTTATGTCTCAGTTGTTGAATCTTGTTATGTTCATACAAATATTTACACATGTTAAGTTTGCTGAAAATAAAATCACACATGCAGAGATCATCTGTTCACCTACTCCGTGTCTCACAAAGACACGGCGGTTGTAACAAAAAATCTCACATTTGAACTTGTTGTCCATTGCTTGTGTTTCTTGGCAACTCTCTTCTTATTATTGGTGTCCTTTGGTATTTTATTATTTAATATTTTTAATTTAACCTTTATTTAACTAGTAGTGGTTTCTTTGCAGCAATTCGACCACGAAGTCCTGTTTCACGCAGTCTCCACTGAACAGTTGATGTTGAGATGTGTCTGTTAGTTGAACTCTGGGAAGCATTTATTTGGGCTGCAATTTCTGAGGCTGTTAACTCTAATGAACTTTTCCTCTCCAGCAGAGGTGACTCTGGGTCTTCCTTTCCTGTGGAGATCCTCATGAGAGACAGTTTCATCATAGCGCTTGATGGTTTTTGCAACTGCACTTGAAGAAACTTTCAAAGTTCTGGAAATTTCCGGATTGACTGACCTTCATGTCTTAAAGTAAGGATGGACTGTCGTTTCTCTTTGCTTATTTGAGCTGTTCTTGCCATTATATGGACTGGATATTTTACGAAATAGGGCTATCTTCTGTATACCACCCCTACCTTGTCACAACACAACTGATTGGCTCAAACGCATTAAGAAGGAAAGAAATTCCACAAATGAACTTTTAACAAGGCACACCTGTTAATTGAAATGCATTCCAGGTGACTACCTCATGAAACTTGTTTGATAGAATGCCAAGAGTGTGCAAAGCTATCATCAAGGCAAAGGGTGGCTACTTTGAAGAATCTGAAATATAAAATATATTTTGATTTGTTTGACACTTTTTTGGTTACTACATGATTCCATATTATTTCATAGTTTTGATGTCTTCACTATTATTCTACAATGTAGAAAATAGTTAAAATAAAGAAAAACTCTTGAATGAGTAGGTGTGTCCAAACATTTGACTGGTACTATATGTATATACTGTATATATAATACATACTGTATATATTTCCTTATATTTATTTTTATGTTTTTGTTCTTTTTCCTGCCTATTGGGCCCCCCACCGGCCTGGGCACAGGGGCTTGAGCCCCGGTAAGCCCCTGCATTAATCCTGCCCTGAACTCCGCCACATAAATAATATCCTTAAAACTTCTTCAGGATTGGTGGCTCCCCTGCGGACAGTTGAGCTAACGTAGGATAATGCGATTAGCATAAGATTGTAAGTAACAAGAATATTTCCCAGGACATAGACATATCTGATATTGTCAGAAAGCTTAAATTATTGCTAATCTAACTGCACTGTCCAATTTACAGTAGCTATTACAGTGAAGGAATACCATGCTATTGTTTGAGGAGAATGCACAGTTTTGAACATGAAAAGTTATTAATAAACAAATTAGGCACATTTGGGCAGTCTTGATACAAAATCTTGAACCGAAATGCAACGGGTCATTGGATCAGCCTACAACTTTGCACATACACTGCTGCCATCGAGTGGCCAATATCTAAATTTCACCTGGGATGGAATAATACATTGTGGCCTTTCTCTTGCATTTCAAAGATGATGGTACAAAGAAATACAGAAAAACAGTTGTTTTTTTCTTTGTATTATCTTTTACCAGATCTAATGTGTTATATTCTCCTACATTCCTTTCACATTTCCACAAACGTCAAAGTGTTTCCTTTCAAATGGTACCAAGAAAATGCATATCCTTGCTTCAGGGCCTGAGTTACAGGCAGTTAGATTTGGGTATGTCATTTTAGGCAAAAACTTGAAAAAAAGGGGCTGATCCTTAAGAGGTTTTTAATTAAACCTCTCTAGGCCCAGTACTGTCATATCCAACATAGGTGAGTTATGTTACAATAGAAAAAAGAGTGAGCCGGAACATTACCGTATCTCTCTTGTTCATTTACAGGTGTAGGATCTTAATTTGATTCATCTTTTGTTGCTGCAAATTTTTCTGCATCACAGGAACTGCAGATGAGCTTTCTGATTTACATAAATTCTCTGAAATCCCAAACTAACACACGGTTATATTGACAGTATTGCACTTTTCCTGTAGCCTACTTTTGTCCAGTTAATAGCCTAACCTCCGATCAAGCAACATTACATTCAAATCCTGTAGCTGCAGGATAATTTTGCTGTGACAAACTCTGGTAACCAGTCATTTGAAGCGACTCTGGCTGGCAACCTCTGTATATGTGTAGAGCTATTGACAATGCCTGGTTCCTAGAACCATCACACTGGTTCCCAGAACTATCAGTCTGGTTCCTAGAACTGTCAGTCTGGTTCCTAAAACTGTCAGTCTGGTTCCTAGAACTGTCAGTCTAGTTCCTAGAACTGTCAGCCTGGTTCCTTGAACAGTTAGTCTGGTTCCTAGATGTGTCAGTCTGGTTCCTAAAACTGTCAGCCTGGCCCCTAGAACTATCAGTCTGGTTCCTAGAACTGTCAGTCTGGTTCCCAGAACTGTCAGCCTGGTTCCTAGAACTGTCGTCCTGGTTCCCAGAACTGTCAACCTGGTTCCCAGAACCATCAGCCAGATTCCTAGAAATGTCAGCCTGGTTCCTAGAACTGTCAGTCTGGTTCCTAGATTTGTCAGTCTTGTTCCTAGAACTGTCAGCCTGGATCCAAGAACTGTCAGCCTGGTTCCCAGAATTGTCCGTCTGGTTCCTAGAGCTATCAGCCTGGTTCCTAGAAATGTCAGCCTGGTTCCTAGAACTGTCAGCCTGGTTCCTGGAACTGTCAGCCTAGTTCCTGGAACTGTCAGCCTAGTTCCAAGCACTGTCAGTGGTTACATTAAAAAATTGATTGCTTTGCCATGATCATTAGGAATATATACAGTATTAGTACATGTCCCTCTGAAAAGCATGGTACAGTTGAAGTCGGAAGTTTACATACACTTAGGTTGGAGTCATTAAAACTCGTTTTTCAACCACTCCACAAATGTCTTGTTAACAAACTATAGTTCTGGCAAGTTGGATAGGACATCTACTTTGTGCATGACACAAGTCATTTTCCCAACAATTGTTTACAGACAGATTATTTCACTTATAATTCACTGTATCACGATTCCAGTGGGTCAGAAGTTTACATACACTAAGTTGACTGTGCCTTTAAACAGCTTGGAAAATTCCAGAAAATGATGTCATGACTTTAGAAGCTTCTGATAGGCTAATTGACATAATTTGAGTCAATTGGAGGTGTACCTGTGGATGTATCTTTAGGCCTACCTTCAAACTCAGTGCCTCTTTGCTTGACATCATGGGATAATCAAAAGAAATCAGCCAAGACCCCAGAATTTTTTTGGGGACCTAGACAAGTCTGGTTCATCCCTGGGAGCAATTTCCAAACGTCTGAAGGTACCACATTCATCTGTAAAAACAATAGTACGCAAGTATAAATACCATGGGACCACGCAGCCGTCATACCGCTCAGGAAGGAGACGCGTTCTGTCTCCTAGAGATGAATGTACTTTGGTGCGAAAAGTGCAAATCAATCCCAGAACAACAGCAAAGGACCTTGTGAAGATGCTGGAGGAAACAGGTACAAAAGTATATATATCCACAGTAAAACGAGTCCTATATTGACATAACCTGAAAGGCCACTCAGCAAGGAAGAAGCCACTGCTCCAAAACCGCCATATAAAAGCCAGACTGCGGTTTGCAACTGCACACGGGGACAAAGATCGTCCTCTGGTCTGATGAAACAAAAATAGAACTGTTTGGCCATAATGACCATCGTTGTGTTTGGAGGAAAAAGGGGGAGGCTTGCAAGCCGAAGAACACCATCCCAACCGTGAAGCACGGGGGTGGCAGCATCATGTTGTGGGGGTGCTTTGCTGCAGGAGGGACTGGTGCACTTAACAAAATAGATGGCATCATGAGGCAAGACAATTCTGTGGATATATTGAAGCAACATCTCAAGACATCAGTCAGGAAGTTAAAGCTTGGTCGCAAATGGGTCTTCCAAATGGAAAATGACCCCAAGAATACTTCCAAAGTTGTGGCAAAATAGCTTAAGGACAACAAAGTCAAGGTATTGGAGTGGCCATCACAAAGGCCTGACCTGAATCCTATAGAAAATTTGTGGGCAGAACTGAAAAAGCAAGGAGGCCTACAAACCTGATTCAGTTACACCAGCTCTGTCAGGAGGAATGGGCCAAAATTCACCCAATTTATTGTGGGAAGCTTGTGGAATGCTACCCGAAACGTTTGACCCAAGTTAAACAACTTAAAGGCAATGCTACCAAATACTAATTGAGTCTATGTAAACTTCTGACCCACTGGGAATGTGATGAGAGAAATAAAAGCTGAAAGAAATAATTCTCTCTACTATTATTGTGACATTTCACATTCTTAAAATAAAGTGGTGATCCTAACTGACCTAAGACAGGGAATTTTTACTAGGATTAAATATCAGGAATTGTGAAAAACTGAGCTTAAATGTATGTAAACTTCCAACTTCAACCGTATGTCTTAAAATACAAACAAACTGAAGGAGGGCTTATGTCTGGGAAAAATGAATTACAGTTATGATGAAAACTAAATATTAGGATTCTTTGTGAGTTAAATTTATCTGTCAATGCAAAGTTCTATAAATGGCCAAATAGACCTACAGCAGCTTTTTGAATGATATTGTCAACACACGTGGGGTGATTGACTGTTATCCCTGTGTGTGTATCGAAGTTTTAACCGCTGCTCAATCTTACAGTACAGGTGAATAATTATGTTGTAGCCTCAACATGCAGTGTTTTTACCTCAGGCTAGTCTTATGATCCAGATAGAGCTCCTCTTTTGAACAGTCTGCAAGTGTGAGCAGCAAGGATGCCTACAGCAAATGCTTGTGTTTTAAAAGACTTAAACCATTGGGAAGGTGCCCATTTACAGACAAACCACATGAATGTCATTCCGTTACAGAAAAATGCTGCAGACTTTGAGGCACAGCAGAAAGATCCATAGGTTGTGAGTGCAAATCCCAGGTGGGGATTATTAGGGATTATTGAAAAGTCAGTACTAAATCATCTGGTCAAATGGAATCATACTATCATTGATTAAATATGTTTTACACTCTTTTAGCTGAACAGCGTAACACTTACGTTGAAACGCCCATATAATTGAATTCCCTTACAAAACAATCCCAGGTGAAGTTTTCACATGTAAAACAAAAAGAGAGACGTGAAGTCAGTTGTTCACGTGTATTACATTTAGAGTTCACATGTGCTACTTGTAATACTTTCCCCAGGTCATTATGCTACTGATACTGTGGCAGTCTGGTAGTGAATAAAGATACTTTTTAAATGGAACTATATGGAGTTGTATAGGGAGTTTCTTGCCTCTGGCCGCACTTCAGTTACATGGTTTTTAGTATAAATCAAGACTGAAATAGGTCCTGTTTTCTCAAACATTGCAGTGCATATTACTCAACTATTTGTTTCCCTCTTTCTGTTTACCCTGTTTCTGGTTACATGTGATCTTATCTGAAGTTAATGTGATAACATGTGACAACATGTAAAAGCAACATGTGATAACATGAAACTACAGATGTGAAAACATGATCTCATATGAAATAAAAGTTACAACATAGGGTTGCAAAATTTCAACATGGGATACCGTACCATGAAAATAGAAATTTGAGCATGTGAAAATACGATCTCATGTAAAATAAATGTGACAACAAAAATTGCTAAATTTCAAAAAAAATTCACATGCGAAAATCGAACTCTCACATGTGGAATAGCATTCACATGTGAAAAACACGTTATTCTCGTGAAAAGGTGGTGGGTGTTAACAGGTGAACTCTATGGTTTCACATGTGAACAACTGACCTCATATGTCTCTTTTCTTTTACATGTGAAAATTTCAGCTCAACAGCTTTTTCCCGTTTTTTGTTGTTGTAAGGGAATGAAATGATATGGGGCATTCAAAGTAAGTGGTTCCCTGTTCAGCTATAATTGTGTACAATTCTGAAAATATGATTCCATTTGACCTGATCACTTAGTACAGGCTTTTACAATATGACCCCACCTGGGACTTGAACTCAAAACTTGTGGATTTGGGGAATGCTGCTCGCATTTCACTACACATTGATTACCTACAGTATAATACATCTTTGCACTTAGTAAAAGACTGCTGTCTCCACTGCCATTTTACTTATCAGTTAATCTGATTATTCTCTCATCATTGATTTCTATTACATATTTCATCAATTTGAGGGTTTTCTGTATATTTGTCTAATGTTGGCGAGGCATATTATTCTGTTTCCATGTTACTCCTGAATCACTATGATAAATATAATAGTTTTTCTTGAGTGTATTTTAAAAAAAAGGCTGAGATTTACTTAAGTCCAAAGTGTAGGAATACAGGTGAAATCTGTCATTGACACAGACATGGTAGGCGTAAGACAAAGATTGGAATGCCGTGAACCAATAGTTGTGAGTCCAAATCCCAGGTGAGGACATGCTAAATAATATGTACTGTGTAAATAAACATACACAACGTAATTGTGTGTCAAATATTTAAGTTGTGACCACCGTATGTTAAAAGTGCTGTTTGAGTCTGTATCTTAATGAGTCCTGTGAAATTGTGAAAAATATTCACATGTGAAGATTTGAATCCACATGTTAAAGGTTATGTAATCATGTGAAATATCATCACATGTGTAGTGTTCCAAAATCACGTTTTAATATGATTTCACATGTGAAATCATGTGGTTTTTCCCGTGTGCATTTTTATATACGCTAAAGTGTCTCTGTGTTCTGGGTTATATTGCCTGTAGGCTTATTTGCACAATGTAGGCTAACATCAAGTTCTCTCTAAGGTCAAATAAATAAATAAGGTCAAAGTCACATGACAACAAAGAGAGACTGATTCACAAACCAAAACAACACAAACAAAGAAGCAATACAAGCAGGCTAGCAGATTGGATTATACAAATGTTTAATGTGCACAGCGTGATGTGAGATTGTACAGTAAAAGCAAGGGAAGGAAAAATTCAATTTTAATATAAAAATACATATGACCTTTTCATCAAGTCAAAAAACTAATTAAATCAAGCAACGTGCTAATATTTACCATCTTCACAGACAGCAGGTAGACAAAAGCTGAAAGAGTCAAAGGAGACATCCCAAAATTGCACCATATTCCTTAGTGCACTACCTTTGAACAGGTCCCATACTGAGCTTCGGTTAAAAGTAGTGCACTATATAGGAAATAGGGTGCCATTTGGGATGCAGACAAAGTGAGATTCATGTCAGTATAGAACAAAAACATGCTCCCATTCGTTGTCAAACAGCAGTGGTCTCAGGGGAGGGAGACCGGTTAGCTGATTGTCCTTGTTTGGTGGTGTATGTCCACAGCCAACAAGCAGAACGCTACACCAGACCAAACTAGTCAACCAGGGACTTAACTCATCCAAACTCATTTGGGGAAAAAACTAAATAGATTATATATGACAATGCTACTCAACTTGTGCATACATTGGGCAAGGCTAGCATAAAACAACAAAATTGAAACAAAGTTTAAAACAAAAGTTCTTCATCTTTAGAAGGTGTAGGAATTAAAAGCTATGGTTATTTAGCTACAGCTACCACAATGTGTATCAACATACGAGGTCCATCCTGCTGTCCATTTTAGAAGAGAAGAGACCTCAATGGTATAAAAAAAGATCCTAGGGTGTGAATGTATTAAAACAAAGATCAAGTGATATTTCTCCCGAGATTCAAATTCAAACTTAAAAAACATTCTCGGTCACATAGAAACAATATGAAAACTGTATTTAAGACCTGGTTGTTGTCATGGAATTGAGTCTCTCTGGCTTGTAGTAGAACTGGAGCTGAATGTTGATGGAGAGAGTGATTAGGATGTCATGATGTGGCACTGGGCTGAGGGCAGGCTCTGTGAGTGAGGTTGTCCTATAGCTGTGTGTCTGTCTGGGCATATAGACTGACAGCAGTGTGTTAGTTGGCTCGGTGGCTTTGTGGCGGTGCATGCAGAAACAAGGGCAGGTTCAGTGTTTCAGACTGGGAGGCAGGGCAGGCATGGGGGGGGGTGTGAGAGGGGTCAGTGGGGGTAGGGGGGCTGAGAGGGAGGGGCGTTGATAAGGTTTTGGGTATAGGATTTTGTGCTGTGTCAGGTGGGATTTGTCTCTCAAAACAGCGCAGCGGGACAGGCACAGGGATATCCCCCCCTCTCTCCCTCCACCCCACCCAAACCATCCCCCTCCCAAAAAACAGGCCACAAACACACAAACCCAGCAGAGTGGACACCACCATCCATTATATCAGCCTATCAATGAATCAATTAACTTACCAGTCATTCAATCAATACCCCCTATTAAACAAGCTATAATCAGAGAGGGTCACACAACATTTTGGAACAATGGAAGGAATGGATGGGGGGGGGGGGGGGGGGGGCTAGCGTGATGCTCTTGCAGTGATAAACAACGCTAACAAATACAGAATAAAAAACGAAAGAAAAACAAACAGAAAAACAAAGAGCCCAAGGAATGACCCTCGATGTAATCCTGTGCCCCTGTTGGTTAAACCAGCACTGGAGAGAGAAACCATTGTTGTCGAGGAAGAAAGAGAAGCCGGGCCAGATGCTCTCTATTACTTGGTCCCCTTACCTCCAACATCCCTGGCACAGCACTGGAAATGTCTCACTTCTTCTTTTAGCAGAAGTTGTTCCCTCTCTTTTCTTTTTCTTCTGGTGACTTCTCCCCCCTTTTCAATCTGTGTTAGTTATGGTTTCCACACCGCCCCTCCTTATTCCCTTCCTCCCTTCCTCTTCCTCTTCTTCCTCACTTCCTCGTCTTTTCTATACCCCCTTGGTGGTGCTGATGCGGATGCTGCTGAAGCACTTGCCCATGGCTTCGAACAGCGGGTCGCAGAATGTGTGGACGCAGATGGAGTAGACGCGGCTGACACAGTGGATCTCGATCAGATAGCTCTTGACACATGGCACCACCGCCCAGATGTGGATGAAGGACAGGATGGCGAAGAAGATGCCCCAGACCAGCGCCAGCGGGATGCCCACCAGGGCAGTGAGGAGACGGTAGCACCAGTACTTGGTCACTGTGAAGGTGGTGAAGCTAGCCTTCCACACGCCGTCGAAGCTGTACGTGCCCGCAGGCTCTGCGATCACATCCTCAAAGTCCACCTGACAGGAGAGAAGAGTAATTGTTAAAATCAATGAATCAGCAATGATTCAATTAGACAGTCACTCTCAAAGCAAAAAACTGATGAAAAAGATTTAAAAAAAAAATGAAAACAGTTGTTGCCCCCCCATACATTTGTGCCCCTGTTCTGAAGTTACACAAGTACTAGAAATATTACAAGAGATGTATGTCTCCTCATAGTGACTGGTACGAGCAGTCAAACCAGTTCAAACTACCCTCCCACCCACCCTCCTACCCCACCCTTCACAAAACATTTTGTGATTGCTACACATGCTGTATGAGGCCCTCCTACTCTCTCTACCCTCTTAAACCATCTCTTCACATTCCTGACAGACACTGATACACAAGACAGAGACACATACTGTAGAAGTGTCTGAATCAGAGGGCAAATAGCCAGCACCCTCTTCCCAAGATAGTGCAATACTTTTGGTCAGAGCCATCGACCTATTCCCAAGTACTGGTTTTGGTCAGAACCAGCCAGCACCCTATTCCAATTCAATATAGGAAATACGGTGTCATTTCAGACACGGCACAGTTCAGTTTACAAGGCCCGTCTCTACCCTGGAGTTCTCTCTAATGTAGTTCAGTTTACAAGGCCCGTCTCTACCCTGGAGTTCTCTCTAATGTAGTTCAGTTTACAAGGCCCTTCTCTACCCTGGAGTTCTCTCTAATGTAGTTCAGTTTACAAGGCCCTTCTCTACCCTGGAGTTCTCTCTAATGTAGTTCAGTTTACAAGGCCCGTCTCTACCCTGGAGTTCTCTCTAATGTAGTTCAGTTTACAAGGCCCGTCTCTACCCTGGAGTTCTCTCTAATGCAGTTCAGTTTACAAGGCCCTTCTCTACCCTGGAGTTCTCTCTAATGCAGTTCAGTTTACAAGGCCCTTCTCTACCCTGGAGTTCTCTCTAATGTAGTTCAGTTTACAAGGCCCGTCTCTACCCTGGAGTTCTCTCTAATGTAGTTCAGTTTACAAGGCCCTTCTCTACCCTGGAGTTCTCTCTAATGTAGTTCAGTTTACAAGGCCCTTCTCTACCCTGGAGTTCTCTCTAATGTAGTTCAGTTTACAAGGCCCGTCTCTACCCTGGAGTTCTCTCTAATGTAGTTCAGTTTACAAGGCCCGTCTCTACCCTGGAGTTCTCTCTAATGCAGTTCAGTTTACAAGGCCCTTCTCTACCCTGGAGTTCTCTCTAATGCAGTTCAGTTTACAAGGCCCTTCTCTACCCTGGAGTTCTCTCTAATGTAGTTCAGTTTACAAGGCCCTTCTCTACCCTGGAGTTCTCTCTAATGTAGTTCAGTTTACAAGGCCCGTCTCTACCCTGGAGTTCTCTCTAATGTAGTTCAGTTTACAAGGCCCTTCTCTACCCTGGAGTTCTCTCTAATGCAGTTCAGTTTACAAGGCCCTTCTCTACCCTGGAGTTCTCTCTAATGTAGTTCAGTTTACAAGGCCCTTCTCTACCCTGGAGTTATCTCTAATGCAGTTCAGTTTACAAGGCCCTTCTCTACCCTGGAGTTCTCTCTAATGTAGTTCAGTTTACAAGGCCCTTCTCTACCCTGGAGTTCTCTCTAATGCAGTTCAGTTTACAAGGCCCTTCTCTACCCTGGAGTTCTCTCTAATACAGTTCAGTTTATATTCACCACCTAAGAGCCTCCAAGATCCTGTATTAAAGTCCTCCCAGCTACAGTATATGTGGAGGTCTCTACTACCTACATGTAGTAAAGAGAAGCCAGATGGGCCCCAGTGAGGTAAACCATGACATTTATTTATTTTCAGTGTAAACAGACTTCTCAGGCGATCGATGGGTTTGCGACGTGCCTCCCAAGTACCCATGACCTCACACACGTTTTAGTGCAGATTGTAAAGTGGAAAAACACACACGCGTGCTCTCTCTCTTTCTTTCTCTCTTTTTCCCACTCTCTCTCGTACTACCACTCTCACTACCCCTCTCTCGCTCTATCTCTCTTTCTCTTTTACTCTCTTCTTTGCTACCAAGCCCATGATACAGCAAATATTTATTTTACAGTTACTTATTGCGTGTGTGTTTTGTCTGCGAGAGACGTGTCGCTGTCAGAGGGTTTAACATCACCTGTGTCTAGCGCATTTTCAAGTAAAAATTAATTTTCAATATCAAAATAGGTCTTTGTTCATTTTATTCAGTAGCCAATCCTTCCAGCTATTACTGTGTACAGGGAAGGGAACTTGCTAAACTAAACAGGCTAAACTTATAGGATAAAATAACAGTTGGTGGTGAAGCTCTTTAATATAAATCTCATTGTTCTTTACGCCGCAAAAGCCAGCAACATCCATTTCATTTTCCAGAGCCATACATCTTGAGTACTGTATTGTACAGAGCCTTTGGAAAGTGTTCAGACCCCTTGTTTTTTTCCACATTTTGTTATGTTACAGACTTATTCTAAAATGGATGAAATAAAATAAAATCCTCAGCAATCTACACACATTACCCCATAATGACAAAGCAAAAACAGGTTTTCTAGAAATGTTGGCAAATGTATTACAAATAAAAAACAGAAATACCTTATTTACATAAGTATTCAGACCCTCTGCTAGTGCATCCTTTTACCATTGATCATCCTTGAGATGTTTCTACAAATTGATTGGAGTCCACCTGTGGTAAAATAAATTGATGGGACATGATTTGGAAAGGCACACACCTGTCAAATGAGGTCCCACAGTTGACAGGGCATGTCAGAGCAAAAACAAAGCCATGAGGTCGAAGAAATTGTCCGTTGAGCTCCAAGACATAATTGTGTCGAGGCACAGATCTGGGGAAGGGTACCAAAAACATTCTGTGTCCCCAAGAACACGGTGGCTTCCATCAATCTTAAATGGAAGAAGTTTGGAACCACCAAGACTCTTCCTAGAGCTGTCCGCCCGCCCGAACTGAGCAATCGGGGGAGAAGGGTCTTGGTCAGGGAGGTGATCAAGAACCCAATGGTCATTCTGGCAGAGCTCTGGTTCCTCTGTGGAGATGGGAGAACCTTCCAGAAGGACAACCATCTCTGCAACACTTCACCAATCAGGCCTTTATGGTAGAGTGACCAGATGGAAGCCACTCCTCAGTAAAAGACACATGACAGCCCGCTTGGAGTTTGCCAAAAGTCATGTAAAGACTCTCAGACCATGAGAAACAAGATTCTCTGGTCTGACGAAACCAAGATTGAACTCTTTGGCCTTAATGCCAGGCTTCACGTCTGGAGGAAACCTGGCACCATCCCTACGATGAACCATGCTGGTGGCAGCATTATGCTGTGGGGGTGTTTTTCAACGGCAGGGACTGGGAGACTAGTCAGGATTGAGGCAAAGATGAACGGAGCAAAGTACAGAGAGATCCTTGATGACAACCTGCTCCAGAGCACTCAGGACCTCAGACCGGGGCGAAGGTTCACCTTCCAACAGGACAACGACCCTAAGCACACAGCCAAGACAACGCAGGGGTGGCTTCGGAAACAAGTCTCTGAATGTCCTTGAGTGCCAGAGCCCGGACTTGAACCCGGTCTAACATCTCTGGAGAGACCTGAAAATAGCTGTGCATCCATCATGACAGAGAAAAGTACAGACACAGCTTGAGAGGATCTGCAGAGACGAATAGGAGAAACTCCTCAAATACAGGTGTGCCAAGCTAGTAGCGTCATACCCAAGAAGACTCGAGGCTGTAATCGCTTCAAAAGGTACTTCAAGAAAGTACTGAGTAAAGGGTCTGAATAGTTTTGTAAATGTGATATTTCAGTTTTTATATTTAATACATTTGCAAAAGAAAAGAAAATAACTGTTTTTGCTTTGTCATTATGGGTATTGTGTGTAGATTGATGAGTAAAAAAAAAAGATTTTATCAATTTTAGAATAAGGCAGTAACCTAACAAAATGTGGAAAAAGTCAAGGGGTCTGAATACTTTCCGAAGGCACTGTCAGCTCACAGACACAGCTTCCATCACTTCGATGGAGAATAAATGAGAGGTCTGTGTATAATGGTTCTGATGAGGGCTGTCAGCAGCTGAAATGTAACGTTTACATTTTTTCTAAAAACTACAAAACTTTAAATTGTAAACGAGAGTGCCTATGTTTTTCTAAAGCCCAGTTTAGAAAAACATAAATATAAGATAAGATCACATTTTTTTCAGGGAGTTGTTATTACTTTGCTATTGCTATGGATGATTGAACTATAGTGGACAGAGAAGAACATTCTTCATGAGAAACACCCCTAGGTAATATGGAGGGAAAGCCAAGCAGCATATTCTTTCTTTCTTCTTTATTTATTGGTGGGCAAGTCATGGTTGGCTAGATAGATACAATGTCTCAGCCCCTATCACCCCTTTAGGGATTTGGCATACAGTACAACAAACTAGTTCTCAGGGACAACATGTGAGCAGTCTGGTTGGCTGAAATCTGGAGAGAGACCTGTAATATATTTTTTCATTTTGTCCCTAGAGTGCTGAATGCCTCAGTTCAGTGTTTCCTCCACCATTGTGTAAGTAGGGCGGGCCATCCCTACTTAGGTCTGTTTGCCCGAACCTAAAATAAATAATTTGGCTTCAATTGATTTCAACTGAAATTGTTGCTTAATAAATTAGCCCTGAATGTTGATTTGGGGCCTTTGTTTACACCCCGCCTGGACAATCTAAGGGAAACCCTGCCTCAGCTTGTCCATTAAGCCTGAATGTCTTAATTTCCCAATATAATGTGCCTCCCGCCTCCCTCCTCAGGGAGTCCCGTCATTCTTGAGAGTTTGGCAGGGAGATGTTAACTAGCGGCTGGTTAGCGAGCCGATCGCTGCTGTCTGCGTTGCACAGTGTGGCCGTGGGTATGTCTGCTCAGCTCAGACTCAGCCCCATCGGGGTTTAACAGAAGGCTGCCTGGCCATAGGCTATATAAAGAACCAGGCTTTATGAGAGGAAAATATTCTATTCCCAGGGCAAACTCTCCAAACTCTGCATGGATTTCATTGATGGTGATTCTTTGATGTAGCCGGTTGAGGGAGTTCAGCTGCCGAAATTCCAACTTTAAGATCTACTGGTCCACATGGTTCTGCAGAAGGAGAGAGTAGTGTGTGTGTGTGTGTGTGTGTGTGTGTGTGTGTGTGTGTGTGTGTGTGTGTTCCCTGTTCTACATAGCAGCAGCATAGTTAGGGCACCCCAAACACACACCTCCATTGACAACATTTAGAACTCCAAACTTCTATAGCCTGGGAGGAAACATGTGATTTCAGATGATTACACTAGCGGTCTGTAGATTTGATTAAAAGAGCAGAATCATAAGGCTGTATTCTATTCTGAGCATGCTGGAGAGTCTGACTCACTGTCACAATGGGTTGGTAGGAAGCCAGAGAACGAGACAGAGAGAGAGAGTGTAATGTTCACTGTTCATTTTTAATTTATTTATTGTTTATTTCACTCTTGTTTATTATCTATTTGACTTGCATAAACATATGTTTCCCATGCCCAATAAACCCCTTTGAATTGGAGAGAGAGAGAGAGAGAGAGAGAGAGAGAGAGAGAGAGAGAGAGAGAGAGAGAGAGAGAGAGAGAGAGAGAGAGAGAGAGAGAGAGAGAGAGAGAGAGAGAGAGAGAGAGAGAGAGAGAGAGAGAGAGAGAGAGAGAGAGAGAGAGGAAAAACTGCAATACAGATAAAAAAATGTTTTTACAATGATCTCTACTTTTATCTAAATTGTGTGGGTTGTGTTCCCTGTTACCATTAACATACAATATTCTCTTTTTATATGAACGAACCTATTGAAATTAAATGGAGAAACTGCACACAAGGAGGGAGACTAGGAGACAAGGGAGAGAGCTTATTGTTTATTTCACTTTTGTATATTATCTACTTCACTTGCTTTGGCAATGTTAACATATGTTCCCATGCCAATAAAGCCCCCTGAATTGAATTGAGAGAATGTGGTCATTGCTCCCTAGTTGACGCATCCCTGTGAACTGCAGAGAGGGAGGGAGAGAGACAAAGGGGGACATAGGACAGAGCAGTGGGAGGGGGAGGAGAGGGGAGAGAGAGGGAGATCCTTTGGCCTGCCTGCTGCTGCAGCTACTTGGGTGTTTCCCAGTTTTATGAAGGCAAAGTTCACTACTTCAAACGGCTGACCCTCTCCAAGTGGTAACTGACTCTTTACAGATGAAACAAGAACCCAGCTGGACATGAGGATAGACGGACAGCCTATGTCCCAAGTGGCACCGTATTTCCTATGTAGTGCACTACTTTTGAACAGGGTCATAAGGCATAGGATGCCATTTGGGACATAGACTCTGACTGTGTCACCTGAGCCTTTCTGATCCCACCAACGCATGACAGGTCGTTTTCACAAGTACCACAGTAACGTCAGCGAGGGTTTCTCTCAACAAACTCATATTTTACATAAACACAAAATGGGCACAGTGTGGTTGGAGTCTACTTTGGAAATAAGTTTGCTCTGCAATAACTCACTCACTGAATATGAGGCACGTGTAACTATAAAACAAGGACTGTGAGAACATTTTTGTTAAAAGAACAGAAAATTCGTGATGTTTCCTCCATTCCAAAACTGGAGCAAAGATGTTCGGCTAAAGACTGCAGCCAAGAGACGCTGCTGCGTACGCATCACATTTACGCATGTGTTGAGCCCTTCACAAACCTATTCTGATCCATGTAAACCATTGTAAACTGGGGTCATGAATCCGAAAAACTCATAGTATAGTCTACACACGAGAATGCCATGCGATCCACCAACCAGTACTTTGGTACGCGCGCAGATTACTATGCATATTTAGCAGCTCCTAGTCTGCCCAGTAATCGTGCGAGTGACAATTTCCAGGCCTCCTGGGTATATTATAATGGGAACATTCATAATATAATGTGTCCAAGTACAAAACCAACTCACATGCAATATTGGAACTGAACTAGTTTTAGCCTAAACCACGATTAGATAAAAAACTTGTATAATCGTATCAAACCAGTCTAATAAATTAAGTAAATAAAAAGATCCAAAGTGAAATCTTACTAAGCGAAGAAATCCATGAACAATTATTTCCCTTCATGGGTAAATATACCGTCTACGGACTGGTTCGGTGTTGGACTCACCTTTACAACGTCGTCGTTTATGTGCTTGGGGTCCCGGTTCACCAGGTCGATCTCTTTTGTATGGACATCCTGCATCGTCTTCATCCCGCTCATACTGTCATTATCCATGTCTTTGTTATTAGGTTTATAAATGTTCCCTTGTTTTCTGATGAACGGCGAGTGCAGAAATTCCTGTGGGTCCGGAGGTGAAGAAGAGAAGCGTTATACGTTTATAAGTTAGTGGAGAGACGGGCAGAAAGGCAGAGAAGGTCGACTTGACCGGAGCGCACCAGAGTTAGCAGCCTGCCCCAGCCTGAGATGGTTTTAAAAGGGTAGCACCACACCCCTCAATAGCAGAGATCCGTCTCTCACCGCAAGGGGTCATCTCCAAGCGCTCACACAATGCGTGCGTAAAGATCGTTCGGCTGGCCATTCTCTGTAAACGCAGAACCTTTCTCACATAAGGCATCAAAAGCGTATTTTCACTAATGTAAACTGTCATCAACTTTTAATGGAAATTGCATTTTCGATTGACTTAGTCTAATATAATTAACATTCTAACCAAAACTTTGACAGACTTCTAAGTGCGCACAAAATGTGTGTTTCGAGTGGATTCAAAATGAAATAACGCACAGAATCTTAGAAGCGTAGGCTAGTTAATAAATAACTGTAAATGTATCATGCCAGTGCTAATGGAGACGAGAGGGGCTTGCACATTTGCCCAGTAGGAGTGGGAGTAACGTTCACAACTAGGTGCCAAAAAAGATTGGCAACTAGCGCTTTGGAGTTAAAAATGTTCCAGTTTCCCAATCTTCCAAGGGCATGTTCGATAAATGTCACAATGAGAACGAGCCAGAGAAAATGTTTTGCTCACAGATGATTCAATATCCATAACAAAAGTATAAATACAGTAAAAATAAAAACGGTAAAATAAAAAGTTGGATTGTGACAGGATACAGAGTCCAAAAGAAAACCTTACCTCGTCAGTTTCGCAGTCCTTGAGTCCGCCAGTCATGCTGTCCCGCGCCTGAAGTGCTAACACACCCGTTTGTTGTTGAAGCAAGACAGTGTCAGCTTAACAGAGGGAGCAAATCAACAGGAGGAGGCGTGGGGACTGTTTGTTAACGACTTGGGGGCTCCTCCGGGGATATTACCAAATCCTATCGCTTATCTTTACGTTGCGCTCATTGAACGCAAAGTTCAAGTTAAGGCGCCGGAGAGACCTGAGTGAGAAATCTCGACGTGCCTCTGCAGGGACTTAATGAATGCTCGTCTCATTCATTCAGTAGTCACCTGTTTAGACAAGCAGTGCAGCGGGATGAAACTGTAACCCGTCATTAACCTACTGCTCAACACATTACGCAGGAGCTAGTGGTGGAGAAACTGACCTGATCTGTTCAACTACTAAGATTATGTTTTCAATTTGGCCTGTGTGTGTGCTGTGTCGTTTCTGCTGGCTGCTGTCTTTCCTGAATAAACTGAGAGATTGATATCCCCCAGCCCTATGCTCTGTCACGATTATGAACCTGTTCTGGTCATGGTAGTCTGTTTACATTCCTTTATCTGATTCTCTGCCCAGGGAAACAACTCAGCTTGGTTTGGAAATGACATCAGTCCCAGAGACATAACAGTCATGTCAGGGGTATTTTCAGCCTGTGTGCTTGTGTGTGTATGTGTGTGAGAGAGTTTATGGGGGTTGTAATTGGTAACCTAGGCTACACAGTACTGCCCCTCTTCATTGCAGAACTCAGTCACTAGAAGTTGACTGTAGCTATTCTCTAGGGAAGAGAACCAGATCAGTGGGAATCTACTGCAGAGTTAGCTAAGGTCTAGACTATGCAAAAAGTCAGTGTCCAGCTTTCGTTTATAAAAAGGTTCTTTAGGATCATCTTTAATGTCCCTGAGGAGAAAACTGTCTTTAGACACAGTACTGCTGTATACAAAAAACGGAGACAGCTGCTTTTTCTTATCAGTCTTGTATCAGTGCTATTTGTGCAAGATAGAAGGTTCTGGAAAATATGCCTTCTGGCTCCATATCACACAGGGAGTACCCAAATGTAGAAGAAAGAAGACCCATTCCTCTTGTCTTTGGCATCAGGGAGAAGTAGATTAATACACTTCACATTAGACTGAAGGCCTGTAACCAGGAGGATAACTGTAGGCAGAAGGTACATGTGCTGACCCAGATACGTTGAAGGCTCATAAGTCAAACAACTCATAAATCTGGGGAATTTCGCTGGATGAACGTTGTAGAACCATCATCGCAGTATGGAATATTTTTCACATTCTTCCGAATCAGTAGAATGTTGTCTGTGTGTAAACCTGCAGATTATCAGTATAGAATATTCTTCCAAGTCAGTATTGTGCTGTGTGTAAACCTGTAGGTTATAATCTGAGCCCCAGGTCATGCTCCATAGGCACACAGGCAGAGGCTACTCTTCTCCTCTCTCATATAGGAAAGTGTCTTGTGCAATCAGACCAGCTCAGTTAGTAATTTATTACTTTTCTCTGGCACTGAGACTGAGAATCATTTCCCTAGCCCTCCTATCACAGTTCTCATTACCTTCTATGACAGACAGAGAGAGCAATACTCAGAACATTTTTGAAATAAGATTCTTTATTTGGTGAAGAAAAGGAACATTTTTGGTACTTTACACAAATCAAAGAATACGTGTCGTTTGTTGAGCAGAATTAAAATCATATCGTTGTCCATTTTTACTACATTGTTTCATCTCATTAAAAAAAACTCCAGGCCAAACTCAACACCGATACAATCACACCTGCAATTTTCTCTCGGTAGAGAAGAACCAACTCAGCCAAGTACAGACATGGTCTGTGAACTCTCTTGCTTTAAGAGCATAAGAGCACCCTTTTTGGTTCCAAGTATAACCCTTTTGAGTTCCATGTAGAACCCTCTGTGGAAAGGGTTCTACATGGAACACATAAGGGTTCTACCTGGAACCAAAAGGGTTCTACCTGGAACCAAAAAGGGTTCTTCAAATGGTTCTCATATGGGGACAGCTGAAGAACTCTTTTAGGTTCTAGATAGTACCTTTTATTTTTTTCTAAGAGTGTAGGCCATGTACCTGACAAGTGTATCAAGGCTTCACTCAATAGAATTAACTGGAGTGTATTCACCTCATTATCTTAAGGAACACAAGCAGCAAGTTCTGTCCAGTTTTTTCATGACTTCAATCAAAACATGGACAATCAAGAAACATGACAAATGTGCGTGGCATATAAATAGTAAGTTAGAGAGCCAATACTCCTGTTTTATATTATATTGGACATTTAGTCCACTTCTTATTTAAATGCATATAACTGTCTTAGGTTTTTACCGTAGGTTTTTTAGGGATGGTTTCCCGGACACAGAAAAGCAAGCGTAATGGAGACAAAAGGGAAGCTTAATAGAGAATTTCTAGGCTAGACACTAGGCTTAATCTATGTCCGGGAAACTGCCCCTTAGTATAAAAGCTAACGCCCAAAAATATATCCAAAGCACTGCGAGATCAACACAGCAGTAGCAAAATAAGGCTGCACAAGTATGCAATAAGCTGCATCCCAGAATCTTGGATCTATGTACACTCTTTTACAGAAAACATATGAAGGAATTCATTCATTCAATTTCCAGCCGAATTCTCTGCTATATATATATCACATAAAAAGCAGAAACTACGCAAATATTACATGTCTGCTGTCAGGGATGGTATGATGCCTTATCGTCAAAAACCATGTTGCCCTGATCTGATCGAATATGATTAAAACAGTCCTTTAGAATCAGAATCAGAACTATGGAATGACAATAATTTGTTTTGGTCACAAATGCAAAATGGTCCTTTTGGCAGTATACATAAAAACCCTTTATAAAGCTTGACACAAGAATTTCTATCAACATCAAACCTTATTATTAATCTTTTGTGAAATTCCAGATGACATAAATGATCATGTTGGATCATGTTATTACCCAGATGGTGTCATGGTGTTGTCTAAGGGAAGTTTACCCCAATCAACCTTTATGACCACTTATAAACGTATCATCACTTTACAGGTAGCAGTTAGCCTTCTAATAAATGATTCTATCATAATTCTACCAGATATTATGGAGTGTTGATGTTGGCTTTATAAAGAGCTTATATATTTCAACACAAACATGAGTAAAGGATATCTTATTTTTCCACTTAGACATATGTCAAAAAAGTTATAGCCTTAAATAAATCCTTTTTATGTCTCTCTCATCCGACCCCTGCTTTCCCCCCTCTGTGCGTCTTCATGACAGGGAAGAAAAGCCCCTATCAGCTGTCTGTGGTCTTGACGTGAACTGATGACAGACACCGGCCCATACTGTGGAAGACGGGGGTGACGAGCATGTCTGTCAGGCTGCTCCAGACCACCTGGACAGAGGGCAGCGCCATCAGACAGCTCCGCACCGCCGGCATCAGCACCCTGCGGGGAGGAGAAAAGGAAGGACCACAACAACAGGTTCAACTGTGCATCACAAACATGCAGTATTCTTCCAATGCACATAGTGTGTAGTCGTGCATAGCTATTACACATATTTGTATTACATTACGAGAAACCTATAACCTTGAGTTTAATATCAAGTGCATGAGAAAGCCTTAACAAGTTGTGCTTGTTACAGACCGCAGAGCACCTCTTAACATGCATTCAACACACAGCCTTCTTCATCGTCTTACTTTGTCCCTTTGGGATATTCATAATCGTAAACAGTTAATGCAGACTTTCATGAATGCTTGCAGCCTGCAATATGTATTAAGGCTAGGGAGTGTGTTGTTATTAATGTGCCTTTCTCTACTGCCATTGTGTCTTGGAACACTCAGCCAAACCCCAGCCATCTATTGACCAGACACAGGGTCAACTATTTGCTACAGTTGCCATTCCACCCTCTATTGATTTCTGCCTATGTCACCAAAGCCATATTTACATTGCTTATCCGCCATAAAAGCTGTGACAGACAGTGCCGACTTCCTCTTCCTCTACACAATAACTGCGTACCAAATTGCACCCTATTCTCTATATAGTGCACTAATTTTGACCAAAGCACTATGGGCATTATGGGTGCCATTTGGGATGCAGACAATGGCTTTAAGCAGAATAAATTCTGTAGAGAGACAGACATTGAGACATTGAGAAACTAGTCCAGAAACTGTAGTAAAGGTCACATGAAAGTTACTTTGTGACATGCCGACAAAACAATGCCCAAAACAATATGTAGCCTATCTATTCTAGTGGAATGTCCCATTCTCCTCTGAAAATAGGCCTACGGTGCTGCAAGACAGACTAGAATGCCAACTGTCTGGCAGGGGTTATGGGGGCATTTTTCCACTACGACTGGAACACTGCATTCCTCCTAACTTTTTATACAGTGCCTCACTTTTGGTGTTGTTTCAGCAAGTAGCCAGCCTACTAAATGGCTCTCAGGCAGTTTGTGAATGTAAGGAGTTGCACGATATCCCTACAACTTAAAGGAAAATACCATTCAAAAACTATCTTTTGGTATTTGTTTTCATTAGTCCACTGTTGATATAGCAAAACACATCATACTATGACACTTTCTGTATTTTTTTGTGTTCTATATCTTGAAAATTTGATTGTTGACATGCAACACATTTATTGACTGTATCATCGGTGGACTACTGAAACAAATACCAAAAGATAGTTTTGAGTGGTATTTTAGGCACCTGTGTCCACTGACACGCAAATAGTACATAATGGAAAATAGGCCTATATACCTGGATATGGAAAGGTTATGAAATAATTACCAAAATCAAGTTAAAACACTTCAAACTCATTCACAGTTTTACCCTACCTATGATGTGAACTAAATAGCTTATGTTAATGTCAATATACCAGCTTAACTGTGCAAACTGATACGCAGTATACCACCCTCTCTGTCATCAATGGGACAAAACATTTAGGCAGCAAAACAGGCAAAGCAAACATTGGCCCTTGGCCAAGCACCGAAACAACAAGATAGCATGTGATGTTCATACCAAATATGAACACAGCTGAAGACCCCGAAGACAATACCAAGGATAAACGCCATGGGCACAGCAAGGATGGTGGTCAATATTAGGTAGAAGCCATATTTGACCAGTTCGAAGACAGCGTGACTTCCTATCCATACTTTGTCGAAGCTGTGGCTCGAACTGGGCTCTGCTATCACATCGTCAAAACCAACCTGGGGAAGGAGACATCTTGTCAGGAATCATTCATTCATATACCCATCTGTCACCATATGTCCTGTATAATCACAAACAAACAATCAGATGTTTCTGAACTGTCTGATCAGGCAGCCTGGTCTCATAGGCTAGATGTAACATAGTAAATGAAAAATCTGAGACGCGATATGATATGTTACATTTGGTATGGTTAAATAAGACAGATGGTTACTTAAGGCAAAAACGAAAATTGGGTGTTTGGTTGGGGTGGATGGGTAGGTGTATAATGCAAATGTCTAGCAACACAAAGGTTACAAGTTAGAATCTCATCCTGGACAACTTTTAGCTAATTAGCAACTTTTCAACTACTTACTACTTTTTAGCTACTTTGCAACTACTTAGCATATTAGTTAAATCTTCCCCTAACCCTAACCCTAACCTTCACCCTAACCCCTAGTCTATCTAGAAATCGTAACATATCATATCACATTTTTTCAATTTTGCAAATTCGTAACATATAATATGAATTGTAATCCGTAACATATAATAAAAAAATGGGTGACGGACATCCACAAATTAATACATACCATACGAAATGTGACATATCATACTGAAGTGGGATCTTGGATTTACGTATAGAATAATACGAAATGCTCTGAGACCAGGTTGGTTCAGGAAATGGATGGATAAGAAAACTCCAAATGAAAACTCACAGCCAATTTATAAACTATACTCATAGGCAATAGCAATGATTTGTGCAGCTATTACGCATGCACAGCCTACCATGTTGTTATTAGTTTATTACCTATGGCAAAGTAACAATGACATGATGAAAGTATCGAACTATGGCTTGATAGAGGCATATCCACATACTGTAGTTTACTTTGTGAAACCCGAAGCGAACGGTGTGCTGATACACTGATAGGGTAGCTTACCTTTAAGTGCGCGTTTATGTCATTGGGATCTCGGTCTGGAATCGCCGAATATACTTTGTCATTTTTCGACAGAATCGGTTCGATTGATCTGTTGAACTCGTCCTCGTCCACGATAATACTCGTTTCGTAATTCACCTTTTCGAGACCCATTTTCACTTGACAGTCCTGCGACGCGGTGAGCGGCGTAGAGCTGTCGTTGGTCAGAAGCTGTGAGCGCTCTTTGCATTTGGAACTGTGCCCGTGCCGAGCGCATCTGAAACGGACCCACGCCCCGCGCGGAAAGCAGCGCAATGTGGGGTAGTAGACACAACAAGCAAAAGTCATGTCGCCATGAAATTTTAAACTAGAGGACAAACATTTTTGTATTTGACACTGTATTTATTTATACATTTGTCTGATTAGAATCGAATTATCTGAACTAGCCTATATTGAACTAGGCCAATCTTGCAAGATTGTAATGGACATTATTTGTTAATATCTCAATATGTATATCAACTGGACACTGACCACCCTAGAAATAAACTAATTTCCATTCAGATAAGCAAGTCACAAAGAGCCTCAATCATCAGTCTCTATCATCCTGGTCTCATTCCTTCACTTCCTCTTGCTCTATTTGTTCTCTCCATCCACTATCACACACTCTCCAAATAAGAGTGATTTGGAGGGGAGAGGAGGAGAGGAGGATGAAACAAGGGAGACGTGCATGTGAGGCTGGGAAATATATAAAAAATACAAACACACACACACGGACACACATAGAGGCTATGTTTGAATGTTGTAGTGCTCCCAACCCCCACCCTGGTAGAGAAAAACCCTTTATGGCGTGATGTCTGAGGCAGAGGATTGTGTGTGTGTGTGTGTGTGTATGTGTGTGTTTGTGGCAGAGAAAAAAACGTTGGGTTACACAGCAACTGAGTAGGTCTACAGAGGCTGTTTTACCTGTACAGAAAGCATAAAGAAACATTGAGTGCATTTTGTGCAAGTCATCATGATATTCTTGTAAATTCATTGCACTGATTGAGTTCAGTGACCCTTTTCTCTGCCGTTTTTGAACATACCTGGGAACAATTTTAGAATCGCTCTGTCTTCAGATTTTTAAAGCCAGGATATAAATACAGTGGGAAAGACATCTTGCTGTGATTATTCTCACAGTGACCCAAATGCATTTCTAATGACCACATATACCACACGTGTGTGTGCCTGCATGCATGTTTTTAGGGCCGAGCCTAGCCTTTTGCGGGTCCTAAGCAACATTTTGTTGTGGGGCCCTCCCACCTCACGAGCAAAACATTTTAGTGGCCCCTCTCTTGACGGCGGACAGAAAAAATAGAAGTTTTAGAGTTAATTTCCTGCAATTCTACACATTTTGCAATGGGAGGGGTAGAGAAAATGATGCAGTTTTAAAGCAAGTTTGCTCCAATTCTCCACATTTGTAATGGGGCAGAGAGAAGAATTTGCAGTTTTATAACTCCTTCCATGCAATTCTACAAATTTTGCCATGGGGCGGAGAGAAACATTTACAGTTTTACAGCTAATTTCCTGCAATTCTACACATTTTGCCATGACATATGCCATGTTAATATGACCTCTGAGTGAGAGTGAATAACAAATGAATGGGGGCCCCTGGAAATTCAACCATGATTACTACAAGTTTAGATACCTGGCTAGACAAACTTACCAATCTACAAAATGTTAGCTGACATGGGCTAATAGAATGACTGTCAGTGACTGACATAACAAGAGATACACTGCTGATGCACAACCACGTTTCGAAATTGCACCTTGTATACTGTACAATTCTAACTATAAAAAAATACAAATGTTTCGTTTTTTTGGCAGGGGCCACCTAGTGGCCACGGGGCCCTAAGCGATTGCTTATTAGTGATGGGGGGAAAAAAATCGATACAATTACATATCGAGATATTATTATTTTGAATATATCGTATCATTTTGATAAAATCTCAATATTATTTTTGTGCTAGTTGGCTGTATCTGCACCAAAACAGTATTTTTCCTTCATAGCTTGTCCTCCATCATCTTTTTAAACAGGAAGCTAATTTGTTTTCAGCGCTTTTATTTCTATGACTGATTAAAACTTATTTTCACATGACTCTTATCTCTCTGCAGCAGACATGTGGTGAGCAATATGTTTGGAACATCGAATCACAATATAATCACATCACCACCACCACCATGTATAGTATTAAATTGCAATACATATAGAATCTTGAGAATCGCAATACATATCGTATCGCACCTAAGTACCGTGATAATATCGTATCCTGAGATCCTTGGCCATTCCCAGCCCTATTACTTATGTTGCTTATGCCTGGAACCGGCCCAGCATGTATGCATATGTGTGTGTGTGTGTGACCGTCAACTCTTTTGTCCACCACTTTGCATTTTATTTGTTGATGAACAAGGTCAGTTCGGTGTCCTTGTCTGTAGAGTGGACGTAGTATAAACAACAGGGGCCTTTGTATATAGAAAAAGTAGGTCAGGGCTGTGTGTGTGTGTGTGTGTGTGCGTGCGTTTGTGTGTGTTTGTGTGTGTGTGTGTGTGTGTGTGTGTGACAGCGAGGCAGAAACCCAGTCAGCAAGCATGGTGCAACAATACAAACCCACAATCCCTAGGATTAAACACACAGGGCTTTTCTGACAGCCAAGCATTCAACGAGGGAGGCCTGGCTGGCTAGTTGGCTGGGATAGGGTCGGATAGGGTTGGGTAAGGATAGAGTTAGGGAGCAACAGGGGAAGTGGCTGTTAGTGATGGTGATGGTGATAGTGGTGGTGGTGATGCTGGTGTTGGTGGGGGTGATGCTGGTGATGGTGGTGATGGTGGTGGTGTGGGGGGGCAAATGGTGGTGATGGTGGTGGTGGTTATGGTGGTGATGGGGCAAATGGTGGTGGTGGTGGTGGTGGTGGTGATGGCGGTGGTAGTTATGGTGGTGGTGGTGGTGATGGTAGTGGTAGTGGTGGTGGTGATGGTAGTGGTGGTGGTGGTGATGGTAGTGGTGGTGGTGGTGATGGTGGTAGTGGTGGTGGTGGTGGTGATGGTAGTGGTAGTTATGGTGGTGGTGGTGGTAGTGGCAGTTATGGTGGTGGTGGTGATGGCAGTGGTAGTTATGGTGGTGGTGGTGGTGGTAGTGGTTGTTATGGTGATGTAGGCGGTTGTGGTGATGGTAGTGGTAGTGGTGGTGATGGTAGTGGTAGTAATGGTGGTGGTGATGGTAGTGGTGGTGGTGGTACTTATGGTGGTGGTGGTGGTGATGGTAGTGGTGGTGGTGATGATGGTAGTGGTAGTGGTGGTGGTGGTAGTGGTGGTGATGGTAGTGGTAGTTATGGTGGTGGTGGTGGTGATGGTAGTGGTAGTTATGGTGGTGGTGGTGGTGATGGTAGTGGTAGTGGTAGTGGTGATGGTAGTGGTGGTGATGGTCAGGTAGTTATGGTGGTGGTGGTGGTGGTGTGGTAATGGTAGTGGTAGTTATGGTGGTGGTGGTAGTTATGGTGGTGGTGGTGGTGGTAGTGATGGTGGTGGTGGTTGTGATGGTAGTGATGGTGGTGGTGGTGGTGGTGGTTATGGTGATGGTAGTGGTGGTGGCGGTGATGGTAGTTATGGTGGTGGTGGTGATGGTAGTGGTGGTGGTGGTGATGGTAGTGGTGGTGTTGGTGGTGGCAGTGGTGGTGGTGGTGATGGTAGTGGTGGTGGTGGTGATTGTAGTGGTAGTTATGGTGGTGGTGGTGGTGGTGGTGATGGTGGTAGTGGTGGTGGTGGTGGTGATGGTAGTGGTAGTTATGGTGGTGGTGGTGGTGATGGTAGTGGCAGTTATGGTGGTGGTGGTGGTGGTGATGGTGGTAGTGGTGGTGGTGGTGATGGTAGTTATGGTGGTGGTGGTGGTGGTGGTGATGGTAGTGGTGGTGATGGTAGTTATGGTGGTGGTGGTGGTAGTGGTAGTTATGGTGGTGGTAGTTATGGTGGTGGTAGTGGTGATGGTTATGGTGGTGGTGGTGGTGATGGTAGTGGTGGTGGTAGTGGTGGTAGTGGTAATTATGGTGGTGGTGGTAGTTATGGTGGTGGTGGTGGTGGTAGTGATGGTGGTGGTGGTTGTGATGGTAGTGATGGTGGTGGTGGTTGTGATGGTAGTGATGGTGGTGGTGGTGGTGGTGGTGGTTATGGTGATGGTAGTGGTGGTGGCGGTGATGGTAGTTATGGTGGTGATGGTGATGGTAGTGGTGGTGGTGGTGATGGTAGTGGTGGTGTTGGTGGTGGCAGTGGTGGTGGTGGTGGTGGCAGTGGTGGTGGTGGTGATGGTAGTGGTGGTGGTGGTGATTGTAGTGGTAGTTATGGGGGTGGTGGTGATGGTAGTGGTGGTGGTGATGGTAGGGGTGGTGGTGGTGATGGTACTGGTAGTTATGGTGGTGGTGGTGGTGATGGTGATGGTAGTGGTGGTGATGGTAGTGGTGGTAATGGTGGTGGTGGTGATGGTAGTTATGGTGGTGGTGGTGATGGTAGTGGTGGTGTTGGTGATGGTAGTGGTGGTGGTGGTGATTGTAGTGGTAGTTATGGGGGTGGTGGTGATGGTAGTGGTGGTGGTGATGGTAGAGGTGGTGGTGGTGATGGTACTGGTAGTTATGGTGGTGGTGGTGGTGATGGTGATGGTAGTGGTGGTGATGGTAGTGGTGGTGGTGGTAATGGTAGTTATGGTGGTGGTGGTGGTGATAGTAGTGGTGGTGGTGATAGTGGTGATAGTGGTGGTAGTGGTAGTTATTGTGGTGGTGGTGGTGGTGATGGCAGTGGTAGTTATGGTGGTGGTGGTGATGGTGGAGGTAGGTATGGTAGTGGTGGTAGTGGTGGTGGTGGTAGTGGTTGTTATGGTGATGTAGGCGGTTGTGGTGATGGTAGTGGTAGTGGTGGTGATGGTAGTGGTAGTAATGGTGGTGGTGATGGTAGTGGTGGTGGTGGTACTTATGGTGGTGGTGGTGGTGATGGTAGTGGTGGTGGTGATGATGGTAGTGGTAGTGGTGGTGGTGGTGGTGATGGTAGTGGTAGTGGTGGTGATGGTAGTGGTAGTGGTGGTGGTGGTGATGGTAGTGGTGATGGTAGTGGTGGTGATGGTCAGGTAGTTATGGTGGTGGTGGTGGTGGTGTGGTAATGGTAGTGGTAGTTATGGTGGTGGTGGTAGTTATGGTGGTGGTGGTGGTGGTAGTGATGGTGGTGGTGGTTGTGATGGTAGTGATGGTGGTGGTGGTGGTTATGGTGATGGTAGTGGTGGTGGCGGTGATGGTAGTTATGGTGGTGGTGGTGATGGTAGTGGTGGTGGTGGTGATGGTAGTGGTGGTGTTGGTGGTGGCAGTGGTGGTGGTGGTGATGGTAGTGGTGGTGGTGGTGATTGTAGTGGTAGTTATGGTGGTGGTGGTGGTGGTGGTGATGGTGGTAGTGGTGGTGGTGGTGGTGGTGGTGATGGTAGTGGCAGTTATGGTGGTGGTGGTGGTGGTGGTGGTGATGGTGGTAGTGGTGGTGGTGGTGATGGTAGTTATGGTAGTGGTGGTAGTGGTGGTGGTGATGGTAGTGGTAGTTATGGTGGTGATGGTAGTGGTAGTTATGGTGGTGGTGGTGGTGATGGTAGTGGTAGTTATGGTGGTGGTGGTGATGGTGGTGGTGGTGATGGTAGTGGTAGTTATGGTGGTGGTGGTGGTGATGGTAGTGGTGGTGGTGGTGGTGGTGGTGGTGATGGTAGTGATGGTAGTTATGGTAGTGGTGGTAGTGGTAGTTATGGTGGTGGTAGTTATGGTGGTGGTAGTGGTGATGGTTATGGTGGTGTTGGTGGTGGTGGTGGTGATGGTAGTGGTAGTTATGGTGGTGGTGATGGTAGTGGTGGTGGTAGTGGTGATAGTGGTAATTATGGTGGTGGTGGTAGTTATGGTGGTGGTGGTGGTGGTAGTGATGGTGGTGGTGGTTGTGATGGTAGTGATGGTGGTGGTTATGGTGATGGTAGTGGTGGTGGCGGTGATGGTAGTTATGGTGGTGATGGTGATGGTAGTGGTGGTGGTGGTGATGGTAGTGGTGGTGTTGGTGGTGGCAGTGGTGGTGGTGGTGATGGTAGTGGTGGTGGTGGTGATTGTAGTGGTAGTCATGGGGGTGGTGGTGAATGGTAGTGGTGGTGGTGATGGTAGGGGTGGTGGTGGTGATGGTACTGGTAGTTATGGTGGTGGTGGTGGTGAAGGTGATGGTAGTGGTGGTAATGGTGGTGGTGGTGATGGTAGTTATGGTGGTGGTGGTGGTGATAGTAGTGGTGGTGGTGATAGTGGTGATAGTGGTGGTAGTGTTAGTTATTGTGGTGGTGGTGGTGGTGGTGTTGGTGATGGTAGTGGTGGTGGTGGTGATTGTAGTGGTAGTTATGGGGGTGGTGGTGATGGTAGTGGTAGTTATGGTGGTGGTGGTGGTGGTGGTGATGGTGGTAGTGGTGGTGGTGGTGGTGATGGTGGTAGTGGTGGTGGTGGTGATGGTAGTTATGGTAGTGGTGGTAGTGGTAGTTATGGTGGTGGTGGTGGTGATGGTAGTGGTAGTTATGGTGGTGATGGTAGTGGTAGTTATGGTGGTGGTGGTGGTGATGGTAGTGGTAGTTATGGTGGTGGTGGTGGTGATGGTGGTGGTGGTGATGGTAGTGGTAGTTATGGTGGTGGTGGTGGTGATGGTAGTGGTGGTGGTGGTGGTGGTGGTGGTGATGGTAGTGATGGTAGTTATGGTAGTGGTGGTAGTGGTAGTTATGGTGGTGGTAGTTATGGTGGTGGTAGTGGTGATGGTTATGGTGGTGTTGGTGGTGGTGGTGGTGATGGTAGTGGTAGTTATGGTGGTGGTGATGGTAGTGGTGGTGGTAGTGGTGATAGTGGTAATTATGGTGGTGGTGGTAGTTATGGTGGTGGTGGTGGTGGTAGTGATGGTGGTGGTGGTTGTGATGGTAGTGATGGTGGTGGTTATGGTGATGGTAGTGGTGGTGGCGGTGATGGTAGTTATGGTGGTGATGGTGATGGTAGTGGTGGTGGTGGTGATGGTAGTGGTGGTGTTGGTGGTGGCAGTGGTGGTGGTGGTGATGGTAGTGGTGGTGGTGGTGATTGTAGTGGTAGTTATGGGGGTGGTGGTGAATGGTAGTGGTGGTGGTGATGGTAGGGGTGGTGGTGGTGATGGTACTGGTAGTTATGGTGGTGGTGGTGGTGAAGGTGATGGTAGTGGTGGTAATGGTGGTGGTGGTGATGGTAGTTATGGTGGTGGTGGTGGTGATAGTAGTGGTGGTGGTGATAGTGGTGATAGTGGTGGTAGTGTTAGTTATTGTGGTGGTGGTGGTGGTGGTGTTGGTGATGGTAGTGGTGGTGGTGGTGATTGTAGTGGTAGTTATGGGGGTGGTGGTGATGGTAGTGGTGGTGGTGATGGTAGGGGTGGTGGTGGTGATGGTACTGGTAGTTATGGTGGTGGTGGTGGTGATGGTGATGGTAGTGGTGGTGATGGTAGTGGTGGTAATGGTGGTGGTGGTGATGGTAGTTATGGTGGTGGTGGTGGTGATAGTAGTGGTGGTGGTGATAGTTGTGATAGTGGTGGTAGTGGTAGTTATTGTGGTGGTGGTGGTGGTGATGGCAGTGGTAGTTATGGTGGTGGTAGTGGTGGTGGTGGTAGGTATGGTAGTGGTGGTAGTGGTGGTGGTGGTAGTGGTTGTTATGGTGATGTAGGCGGTTGTGGTGATGGTAGTGGTAGTGGTGGTGGTGGTGGTGGTGGTAGTGGTGGTGGTGATGGTAGTTATGGTAGTGGCAGTTATGGTGGTGGTGGTGGTGGTGATGGTGGTAGTGGTGGTGGTGGTGATGGTAGTGGTAGTTATGGTGGTGGTGGTGGTGATGGTAGTGGTGGTGGTGGTGATGGTAGTGGTGGTGGTGGTGATGGTAGTTATGGTGGTGGTGGTGGTGGTGGTGGTGGTGGTGATGGTGGTAGTGGTGGTGGTGTAGATGGTATTGGTAGTTATGGTGGTGGTGATGGTGGTAGTGGTGGTGGTGGTGATGGTAGTGGTAGTTATGGTGGTGGTAGTAGTGGTAGTTATGGTGGTGGTGGGGGTGGTAGTTATGGTGGTGGTAGTAGTGGTAGTTATGGTGGTAGTGGTGGTGGTGGTGGTGATGGTAGTGGTAGTTATGGTGGTGGTGGTGGTGATGGTAGTGGTAGTTATGGTGGTGGTGGTGATGGTGGTGGTGGTGATGGTAGTGGTAGTTATGGTGGTGGTGGTGGTGGTGATGGTAGTGGTAGTTATGGTGGTGGTAGTTATGGTGGTGGTAGTGGTGATGGTTATGGTGGTGGTAGTGGTGATGGTTGTGATGGTAGTGGTAGTTATGGTGGTGGTGATGGTAGTGGTGGTGGTAGTGGTGGTAGTTGTAATTATGGTGGTGGTGGTAGTTATGGTGGTGGTGGTGGTGGTAGTGATGGTGGTGGTGGTGGTTATGGTGATGGTAGTGGTGGTGGCGGTGATGGTAGTTATGGTGGTGATGGTGATGGTAGTGGTGGTGGTGGTGATGGTAGTGGTGGTGGTGGCAGTGGTGGTGGTGGTGATGGTAGTGGTGGTGGTGGTGATTGTAGTGGTAGTTATGGGGGTGGTGGTGATGGTAGTGGTGGTGGTGATGGTAGGGGTGGTGGTGGTGATGGTACTGGTAGTTATGGTGGTGGTGGTGGTGATGGTGATGGTAGTGGTGGTGATGGTAGTGGTGGTAATGGTGGTGGTGGTGATGGTAGTTATGGTGGTGGTGGTGGTGATAGTAGTGGTGGTGGTGATAGTGGTGGTAGTGGTAGTTATTGTGGTGGTGGTGGTGGTGATGGCAGTGGTAGTTATGGTGGTGGTGGTGATGGTGGTGGTAGGTATGGTAGTGGTGGTAGTGGTGGTGGTGGTAGTGGTTGTTATGGTGATGTAGGCGGTTGTGGTGATGGTAGTGGTAGTGGTGGTGATGGTAGTGGTAGTAATGGTGGTGGTGATGGTAGTGGTGGTAGTGGTGGTGATGGTAGTGGTGGTGGTGATGATGGTAGTGGTAGTGGTGGTGATGGTAGTGGTGGTGGTGGTGATGGTAGTGGTAGTTATGGTGGTGGTGGTGGTGATGGTAGTGGTAGTGGTGGTGGTGGTGATGGTAGTGGTGGTGGTGGTGATGGTAGTGGTGGTGATGGTCAGGTAGTTATGGTGGTGGTGGTGGTGGTGTGGTAATGGTAGTGGTGGTGGTGGTGGTGATGGTAGTGGTAGTTATGGTGGTGGTGGTTGTGATGGTAGTGATGGTGGTGGTTATGGTGATGGTAGTGGTGGTGGCGGTGATGGTAGTTATGGTGGTGGTGGTGATGGTAGTGGTGGTGGTGGTGATGGTAGTGGTGGTGTTGGTGGTGGCAGTGGTGGTGGTGGTGATGGTAGTGGTGGTTATGGTGGTGGTGGTGGTGGTGATGGTGGTAGTGGTGGTGGTGGTGGTGATGGTAGTGGTAGTTATGGTGGTGGTGGTGGTGATGGTAGTGGCAGTTATGGTGGTGGTGGTGGTGGTGATGGTAGTTATGGTGGTGGTGGTGATGGTAGTGGTGGTGGTGGTGATGGTAGTGGTGGTGTTGGTGGTGGCGGTAGTGGTGGTGGTGGTGATTGTAGTGGTAGTTATGGTGGTGGTGGTGGTGGTGATGGTAGTGGTAGTTATGGTGGTGGTGGTGGTGGTGATGGTAGTGGTAGTTATGGTGGTGGTGGTGGTGATGGTAGTGGTAGTTATGGTGGTGGTGGTGGTGATGGTAGTGGCAGTTATGGTGGTGGTGGTGGTGATGGTAGTGGCAGTTATGGTGGTGGTGGTGGTGGTAGTAGTTATGGTGGTGGTGGTGGTGATGGTAGTGGTGGTGGTGGTGATGGTAGTGGTGGTGGTGGTGGTGGTGGTGGTGGTGATGGTGGTAGTGGTGGTGGTGGTGATGGTATTGGTAGTTATGGTGGTGGTAGTAGTGGTAGTTATGGTGGTGGTGGGGGTGGTGGTGGTGATGGTAGTGGTAGTTATGGTGGTGATGGTAGTGGTAGTTATGGTGGTGGTGGTGGTGATGGTAGTGGTAGTTATGGTGGTGGTGGTGGTGGTGATGGTGGTGGTAGTTATGGTGGTGGTGGTGGTGATGGTAGTGGTAGTTATGGTGGTGGTGGTGATGGTAGTGGTAGTGATGGTGGTGGTGGTGATGGTAGTGGTAGTTATGGTGGTGGTGGTGATGGTAGTGGTAGTTATGGTGGTGGTGGTGATGGTAGTGGTGGTGGTGGTGATGGTAGTGGTGGTGGTGGTGATGGTAGTTATGGTAGTGGTGGTAGTGGTAGTTATGGTGGTGGTAGTTATGGTGGTGGTAGTGGTGATGGTTATGGTGGTGTTGGTGGTGGTGGTGGTGATGGTAGTGGTAGTTATGGTGGTGGTGGTAGTGGTGGTAGTGGTAATTATGGTGGTGGTGGTAGTGGTAGTGATGGTGGTGGTGGTGGTGGTAGTGATGGTGGTGGTGGTTGTGATGGTAGTGATGGTGGTGGTTATGGTGATGGTAGTGGTGGTGGCGGTGATGGTAGTTATGGTGGTGATGGTGATGGTAGTGGTGGTAGTGGTGGTGTTGGTGGTGGCAGTGGTGGTGGTGGTGATGGTAGTGGTGGTGGTGGTGATTGTAGTGGTAGTTATGGGGGTGGTGGTGAATGGTAGTGGTGGTGGTGATGGTGATGGTACTGGTAGTTATGGTGGTGGTGGTGGTGATGGTGATGGTAGTGGTGGTGATGGTAGTGGTGGTAATGGTGGTGGTGGTGATGGTAGTTATGGTGGTGGTGGTGGTGATAGTAGTGGTGGTGGTGATAGTGGTGATAGTGGTGGTAGTGGTAGTTATTGTGGTGGTGGTGGTGGTGATGGCAGTGGTAGTTATGGTGGTGGTGGTGATGGTGGTGGTAGGTATGGTAGTGGTGGTAGTGGTTGTTATGGTGATGTAGGCGGTTGTGGTGATGGTAGTGGTAGTGGTGGTGATGGTAGTGGTAGTAATGGTGGTGGTGATGGTAGTGGTGGTGGTGGTGATGGTAGTGGTGGTGATGGTGATGGTAGTGGTACTTATGGTGGTGGTGGTGGTGGTGATGGTAGTGGTGGTGGTGATGATGGTAGTGGTAGTGGTGGTGGTGGTGATGGTAGTGGTGGTGGTGGTGATGGTAGTGGTAGTGGTGGTGATGGTCAGGTAGTTATGGTGGTGGTGGTGGTGGTGGTGTGGTAATGGTAGTGGTGGTGGTGGTGGTGATGGTAGTGGTAGTTATGGTGGTGGTGGTAGTTATGGTGGTGGTGGTGGTGGTAGTGATGGTGGTGGTGGTTGTGATGGTAGTGATGGTGGTGGTGGTGGTTATGGTGATGGTAGTGGTGGTGGCGGTGATGGTAGTTATGGTGGTGGTGGTGATGGTAGTGGTGGTGGTGGTGATGGTAGTGGTGGTGTTGGTGGTGGCAGTGATGGTAGTGGTGGTGGTGGTGATTGTAGTGGTAGTTATGGTGGTGGTGGTGATGGTGGTAGTGGTGGTGGTGGTAGTGGTAGTGGTAGTTATGGTGGTGGTGATGGTAGTGGCAGTTATGGTGGTGGTGGTGGTAGTGGCAGTTATGGTGGTGGTGGTGGTGGTGATGGTGGTGATGGTAGTGGTGGTGGTAGTTATGGTGGTGGTGGTGGTGGTGATGATGATGGTGGTAGTGGTGGTGGTGGTGATGGTATTGGTAGTTATGGTGGTGGTGATGGTGGTAGTGGTGGTGGTGGTGATGGTGGTAGTGGTGGTGGTGGTAGTTATGGTGGTGGTGGGGGTGGTGGTGGTGATGGTAGTGGTAGTTATGGTGGTGATGGTAGTGGTAGTTATGGTGGTGGTGGTGGTGATGGTAGTGGTAGTTATGGTGGTGGTGGTGATGGTAGTGGTAGTTATGGTGGTGGTGGTGATGGTAGTGGTAGTTATGGTGGTGGTGGTGATGGTAGTGGTGGTGGTGGTGATGGTAGTTATGGTAGTGGTGGTAGTGGTAGTTATGGTGGTGGTAGTTATGGTGGTGGTAGTGGTGATGGTTATGGTGGTGTTGGTGGTGGTGGTGGTGATGGTAGTGGTAGTTATGGTGGTGGTGGTAGTGGTGGTAGTGGTAATTATGGTGGTGGTGGTAGTTATGGTGGTGGTGGTGGTGGTAGTGATGGTGGTGGTGGTTGTGATGGTAGTGATGGTGGTGGTGGTTATGGTGATGGTAGTGGTGGTGGCGGTGATGGTAGTTATGGTGGTGATGGTGATGGTAGTGGTGGTAGTGGTGGTGTTGGTGGTGGTGGTGGTGGTGATGGTAGTGGTGGTGATGGTAGTGGTGGTAATGGTGGTGGTGGTGATGGTAGTTATGGTGGTGGTGGTGGTGATAGTAGTGGTGGTGGTGATAGTGGTGATAGTGGTGGTAGTGGTAGTTATTGTGGTGGTGGTGGTGGTGTTGGTGGTGGCAGTGGTGGTGGTGGTGATGGTAGTGGTGGTGGTGGTGATTGTAGTGGTAGTTATGGGGGTGGTGGTGATGGTAGTGGTGGTGGTGATGGTAGGGGTGGTGGTGGTGATGGTACTGGTAGTTATGGTGGTGGTGGTGGTGATGGTGATGGTAGTGGTGGTGATGGTAGTTATGGTGGTGGTGGTGGTGATAGTAGTGGTGGTGGTGATAGTTGTGATAGTGGTGGTAGTGGTAGTTATTGTGGTGGTGGTGGTGGTGATGGCAGTGGTAGTTATGGTGGTGGTAGGTATGGTAGTGGTGGTAGTGGTGGTGGTGGTAGTGGTTGTTATGGTGATGTAGGCGGTTGTGGTGATGGTAGTGGTAGTGGTGGTGATGGTAGTGGTAGTAATGGTGGTGGTGATGGTAGTGGTGGTGGTGGTGATGGTAGTGGTGGTGATGGTGATGGTAGTGGTACTTATGGTGGTGGTGGTGGTGATGGTAGTGGTGGTGGTGATGATGGTAGTGGTAGTGGTGGTGGTGGTGATGGTAGTGGTGGTGGTGGTGATGGTAGTGGTAGTTATGGTGGTGGTGGTGGTGATGGTAGTGGTGGTGATGGTAGTGGTGATGGTAGTGGTGGTGATGGTCAGGTAGTTATGGTGGTGGTGGTGGTGTGGTAATGGTAGTGGTGGTGGTGGTGGTGATGGTAGTGGTAGTTATGGTGGTGGTGGTAGTTATGGTGGTGGTGGTGGTGGTAGTGATGGTGGTGGTGGTTGTGATGGTAGTGATGGTGGTGGTAGTGGTTGTTATGGTGATGTAGGCGGTTGTGGTGATGGTAGTGGTAGTGGTGGTGATGGTAGTGGTAGTAATGGTGGTGGTGATGGTAGTGGTGGTGGTGGTGATGGTAGTGGTGGTGATGGTGATGGTAGTGGTACTTATGGTGGTGGTGGTGGTGATGGTAGTGGTGGTGGTGATGATGGTAGTGGTAGTGGTGGTGGTGGTGATGGTAGTGGTAGTTATGGTGGTGGTGGTGGTGATGGTAGTGGTGGTGGTGGTGATGGTAGTGGTGGTGATGGTCAGGTAGTTATGGTGGTGGTGGTGGTGGTGTGGTAATGGTAGTGGTGGTGGTGGTGGTGATGGTAGTGGTAGTTATGGTGGTGGTGGTAGTGGTGGTGATGGTAGTGGTGGGGGTGGTGATGGTAGTGGAAGTTATGGTGGTGGTGATGGTAGTGGTGGTGGTGGTGATGGTAGTGGTGGTGATGGTAGTGGTAGTTATGGTGGTGGTGGTAGTGGTGGTGATGGTAGTGGTGGGGGTGGTGATGGTAGTGGAAGTTATGGTGGTGGTGATGGTAGTGGTGGTGGTGGTGATGGTAGTGGTGGTGGTGGTGATGGTAGTGGTAGTTATGGTGGCGGTGGTGGTGATGGTAGTGGTGGTCCCGTGTGGTCCCGTGTGGCTCAGTTGGTAGAGCATGGCGCTTGCAACGCCAGGGTTGTGGGTTCAATTCCCACGGGGGGACCAGGGTTCAATTCCCACGGGGGGACCAGGATGAATATGTATGAACTTTCCAATTTGTAAGTCGCTCTGGATAAGAGCGTCTGCTAAATGACTTAAATGTAAAATGTAAATGTGGTGGTGATGATGGTAGTGGTAGTGGTGGTGATGGTGATGGTAGTGGTAGTTATGGTGGTGGTGGTGGTGGTGGTGATGGTAGTGGTGGTGGTGATGGTAGTGGTGGTGATGGTAGTGGTGGTGGTGGTGATGGTAGTGGTGGTGATGGTCAGGTAGTTATGGTGGTGGTGGCGGTGGTAGTGGTGGTGGTGATGGTAGTGGTAGTTATGGTGGTGGTGGTGGTAGTGGTGGTGATGGTAGTGGTGGGGGTGGTGATGGTAGTGGAAGTTATGGTGGTGGTGGTGGTGATGGTAGTGGAAGTTATGGTGGTGGCGGTGGTGATGGTAGTTATGGTCGTAGTGGTGGTGGTGGTGATGGTAGTGGTGGTGGTGGTGATGGTAGTGGTAGTTATGGTGGCGGTGGTGGTGATGGTAGTGGTGGTGGTGATGATGGTAGTGGTAGTGGTGGTGATGGTGATGGTAGTGGTGGTGGTGGTGATGGTAGTGGTGGTGATGGTCAGGTAGTTATGGTGGTGGTGGCGGTGGTGCTGGTGGTGATGGTAGTGGTGGTGGTGGTGATGGTAGTGGTAGTTATGGTGGTGGTGGTGGTAGTGGTGGTGATGGTAGTGGTGATGGTAGTGGAAGTTATGGTGGTGGTGGTGATGGTAGTGGTAGTTATGGTGGTGGTGGCGGTGATGGTAGTTATGGTCGTGGTGGTGGTGATGGTAGTGGTGGTGGTGGTGGTGGTGGTAGTGGTAGTTATGGTGGTGGTGATTGTAGTGGTAGTTATGGTGGTGGTGGTGTTGGTGGTGATGGTAGTGGTGGTGATGGTAGTGGTGGGGGTGGTGATGGTAGTGGAAGTTATGGTGGTGGTGATGGTAGGGGTGGTGTTGGTAGTGGTAGTGGTAGTGGTGGTGATGGTCAGGTAGTTATGGTGGTGGTGGCGGTGGTGGTGGTGGTGGTGATGGTAGTGGTGGTGGTGGTGATGGTAGTGGTAGTTATGGTGGTGGTGGTGGTAGTAGTTATGGTGGTGGTGGTGGTGATGGTAGTGGTAGTTATGGTGGTGGTGGTGATGGTGGTGGTGGTGATGGTAGTGGTAGTTATGGTGGTGGTGGTGATGGTAGTGGTAGTTATGGTGGTGGTGGTGGTGGTAGTGGTGGTGGTGGTGATGGTAGTTATGGTGGTGGTGGTGGTAGTTATGGTGGTGGTAGTTATGGTGGTGGTGATGGTAGGGGTGGTGTTGGTAGTGGTAGTTATGGTGGTGGTGGTGGCGATGGTAGTGGTGGTGATGGTCAGGTAGTTATGGTGGTGGTGGCGGTGGTGGTGGTGGTGATGGTAGTGGTGGTGGTGGTGGTGGTAGTGGTGGTGATGGTAGTGGTGGGGGTGGTGATGGTAGTGGTAGTTATGGTGGTGGTGGTGATGGTGGTGGTGGTGATGGTAGTGGTAGTTATGGTGGTGGTGGTGATGGTAGTGGTAGTTATGGTGGTGGCGGTGGTGGTGGTGGTGGTAGTGGTGGTGGTGGTGGTAGGGGTAGTTATGGTGGTGGTAGTTATGGTGGTGGTAGTGGTGATGGTTATGGTGGTGTTGGTGGTGGTGGTGGTGATGGTAGTGGTAGTTATGGTGGTGGTGATGGTAGTGGTGGTGGTAGTGGTGGTAGTGGTAATTATGGTGGTGGTGGTAGTTATGGTGGTGGTGGTGGTGGTAGTGATGGTGGTGGTGGTTGTGATGGTAGTGATGGTGGTGGTGGTGGTGGTTATGGTGATGGTAGTGGTGGTGGCGGTGATGGTAGTTATGGTGGTGGTGGTGATGGTAGTGGTGGTGGTGGTGATGGTAGTGGTGGTGTTGGTGGTGGCAGTGGTGGTGGTGGTGATTGTAGTGGTAGTTATGGTGGTGGTGGTGATGGTAGTGGTGGTGGTGATGGTAGGGGTGGTGGTGGTGATGGTACTGGTAGTTATGGTGGTGGTGGTGGTACTGGTAGTTATGGTGGTGGTGGTGGTGATGGTGATGTAGTGGTGGTGATGGTAGTGGTGGTAATGGTGGTGATGGTAGTTATGGTGGTGGTGGTGGTGATAGTAGTGGTGGTGGTGATAGTGGTGATAGTGGTAGTTATTGTGGTGGTTTTGGTGGTGGTGATGGCAGTGGTAGTTATGGTGGTGGTGGTGATGGTGGTGGTAGGTATGGTAGTGGTGGTAGTGGTGGTGGTGGTAGTGGTTGTTATGGTGATGTAGGTGGTTGTGGTGATGGTAGTGGTAGTGGTGGTGATGGTAGTGGTAGTAATGGTGGTGGTGATGGTAGTGGTGGTGGTGGTGATGGTAGTGGTGGTGATGGTGATGGTAGTGGTGGTGATGGTGGTGGTGGTGGTGATGGTAGTGGTGGTGGTGATGATGGTAGTGGTAGTGGTGGTGGTGGTGGTGGTGATGGTAGTTATGGTCGTAGTGGTTGTGGTGGTGATGGTAGTGGTGGTGGTGGTGATGGTAGTGGTGGCGGTGGTGGTGATGGTAGTGGTGGTGGTGATGATGGTAGTGGTAGTGGTGGTGATGGTGATGGTAGTGGTGGTGGTGGTGATGGTAGTGGTGGTGATGGTAGTGGTAGTTATGGTGGTGATGGTAGTGGTGGTGATGGTAGTGGTGGTGGTGGTGATGGTAGTGGTGGTGGTGGTGGCGGTGGTGCTGGTGGTGATGGTAGTGGTGGTGGTGGTGATGGTAGTGGTAGTTATGGTGGTGGTGGTGGTAGTGGTGGTGATGGTAGTGGTGGGGGTGGTGATGGTAGTGGAAGTTATGGTGGTGGTGGTGATGGTAGTGGTAGTTATGGTGGTGGTGGCGGTGATGGTAGTTATGGTCGTGGTGGTGGTGATGGTAGTGGTGGTGGTAGTGGTAGTTATGGTGGTGGTGATTGTAGTGGTAGTTATGGTGGTGGTGGTGTTGGTGGTGATGGTAGTGGTGGTGATGGTAGTGGTGGGGGTGGTGATGGTAGTGGAAGTTATGGTGGTGGTGATGGTAGTGGTAGTTATGGTGGTGGTGGTGGTGATGGTAGTGGTGGTGATGGTCAGGTAGTTATGGTGGTGGTGGCGGTGGTGGTGGTGGTGATGGTAGTGGTGATGGTAGTTATGGTGGTGGTGGTGGTAGTGGTGGTGATGGTAGTGGTAGTTATGGTGGTGGTGGTGGTGATGGTAGTGGTAGTTATGGTGGTGGTGGTGATGGTAGTGGTAGTTATGGTGGTGGCGGTGGTGGTGGTGGTGGTAGTGGTGGTGGTGGTGATGGTAGTTATGGTGGTGGTAGTGGTGGTAGGGGTAGTTATGGTGGTGGTAGTTATGGTGGTGGTAGTGATGGTAGTGGTAGTTATGGTGGTGGTGGTGGTAGTGGTGGTGATGGTAGTGGTGGGGGTGGTGATGGTAGTGGAAGTTATGGTGGTGGTGGTGATGGTAGTGGTAGTTATGGTGGTGGTGGCGGTGATGGTAGTTATGGTCGTGGTGGTGGTGATGGTAGTGGTGGTGGTAGTGGTAGTTATGGTGGTGGTGATTGTAGTGGTAGTTATGGTGGTGGTGGTGTTGGTGGTGATGGTAGTGGTGGTGATGGTAGTGGTGGGGGTGGTGATGGTAGTGGAAGTTATGGTGGTGGTGATGGTAGTGGTAGTTATGGTGGTGGTGGTGGTGATGGTAGTGGTGGTGATGGTCAGGTAGTTATGGTGGTGGTGGCGGTGGTGGTGGTGGTGATGGTGGTGGTGGTGGTGATGGTAGTTATGGTGGTGGTGGTGGTAGTGGTGGTGATGGTAGTGGTAGTTATGGTGGTGGTGATGGTAGTGGTAGTTATGGTGGTGGTGGTGATGGTAGTGGTAGTGGTGGTAGTGGTGGTGGTAGTGGTGGTGATGGTAGTTATGGTGGTGGTAGTGGTGGTAGGGGTAGTTATGGTGGTGGTAGTTATGGTGGTGGTAGTGGTGATGGTAGTTATGGTGGTGGTAGTGGTGATGGTTATGGTGGTGTTGGTGGTGGTGATGGTAGTGGTAGTTATGGTGGTGGTGATGGTAGTGGTGGTGGTAGTGGTGGTAGTGGTAATTATGGTGGTGGTGGTAGTTATGGTGGTGGTGGTGGTGGTAGTGATGGTGGTGGTGGTTGTGATGGTAGTGATGGTGGTGGTGGTGGTGGTGGTGGTTATGATGATGGTAGTGGTGGTGGCGGTGATGGTAGTTATGGTGGTGGTGGTGATGGTAGTGGTGGTGGTGGTGATGGTAGTGGTGGTGGTGGTGGTGGCAGTGGTGGTGATTGTAGTGGTAGTTATGGTGGTGGTGGTGATGGTAGTGGTGGTGGTGATGGTAGGGGTGGTGGTGGTGATGGTACTGGTAGTTATGGTGGTGGTGGTGGTGATGGTGATGGTAGTGGTGGTAATGGTGGTGGTGGTGATGGTAGTTATGGTGGTGGTGGTGGTGATAGTAGTGGTGGTGGTGATAGTGGTGATAGTGGTGGTAGTGGTAGTTATTGTGGTGGTTTTGGTGGTGGTGATGGCAGTGGTAGTTATGGTGGTGGTGGTGATGGTGGTGGTAGGTATGGTAGTGGTGGTAGTGGTGGTGGTGGTAGTGGTTGTTATGGTGATGTAGGCGGTTGTGGTGATGGTAGTGGTAGTGGTGGTGATGGTAGTGGTAGTAATGGTGGTGGTGATGGTAGTGGTGGTGGTGGTGATGGTAGTGGTGGTGATGGTAGTTATGGTGGTGGTGGTGGTGATGATGGTAGTGGTGGTGGTGGTGATGGTAGTGGTGGTGGTGGTGATGGTAGTTATGGTGGTGGTGGTGGTGGTGGTGATGGTAGTGGTAGTGGTGGTGGTGGTGATGGTAGTGGTGGTGGTGATGGTCAGGTAGTTATGGTGGTGGTGGTGGTGGTGTGGTAATGGTAGTGGTGGTGGTGGTGATGGTAGTGGTGGTGGTGGTGGTGGTAGTGGTGATGGTAGTGGTGGGGGTGGTGATGGTAGTGGAAGTTATGGTGGTGGTGATGGTAGTGATAGTAGTGGTGGTGGTGATAGTGGTGATAGTGGTGGTAGTGGTAGTTATTGTGGTGGTTTTGGTGGTGGTGATGGCAGTGGTAGTTATGGTGGTGGTGGTGATGGTGGTGGTAGGTATGGTAGTGGTGGTAGTGGTGGTGGTGGTAGTGGTTGTTATGGTGATGTAGGCGGTTGTGGTGATGGTAGTGGTAGTGGTGGTGATGGTAGTGGTAGTAATGGTGGTGGTGATGGTAGTGGTGGTGGTGGTGATGGTAGTGGTGGTGATGGTAGTTATGGTGGTGGTGGTGGTGATGATGGTAGTGGTGGTGGTGGTGATGGTAGTGGTGGTGGTGGTGATGGTAGTTATGGTGGTGGTGGTGGTGGTGGTGATGGTAGTGGTGGTGGTGGTGATGGTAGTGGTGGTGGTGGTGGTGATGGTCAGGTAGTTATGGTGGTGGTGGTGGTGGTGTGGTAATGGTAGTGGTGGTGGTGGTGATGGTAGTGGTGGTGGTGGTGGTGGTAGTGGTGGGGGTGGTGATGGTAGTGGAAGTTATGGTGGTGGTGATGGTAGTGGTAGTTATGGTCGTGGTGGTGATGGTAGTTATGGTGGTGGTGGTGGTAGTGGTGGTGATGGTAGTGGTAGTTATGGTGGTGGTGATGGTAGTGGTAGTTATGGTGGTGGTGGTGATGGTAGTGGTAGTGGTGGTAGTGGTGGTGGTAGTGGTGGTGATGGTAGTTATGGTGGTGGTAGTGGTGGTAGGGGTAGTTATGGTGGTGGTAGTTATGGTGGTGGTAGTGGTGATGGTAGTTATGGTGGTGGTAGTGGTGATGGTTATGGTGGTGTTGGTGGTGGTGATGGTAGTGGTAGTTATGGTGGTGGTGATGGTAGTGGTGGTGGTAGTGGTGGTAGTGGTAATTATGGTGGTGGTGGTAGTTATGGTGGTGGTGGTGGTGGTAGTGATGGTGGTGGTGGTTGTGATGGTAGTGATGGTGGTGGTGGTGGTGGTGGTGGTTATGATGATGGTAGTGGTGGTGGCGGTGATGGTAGTTATGGTGGTGGTGGTGATGGTAGTGGTGGTGGTGGTGATGGTAGTGGTGGTGGTGGTGGTGGCAGTGGTGGTGATTGTAGTGGTAGTTATGGTGGTGGTGGTGATGGTAGTGGTGGTGGTGATGGTAGGGGTGGTGGTGGTGATGGTACTGGTAGTTATGGTGGTGGTGGTGGTGATGGTGATGGTAGTGGTGGTAATGGTGGTGGTGGTGATGGTAGTTATGGTGGTGGTGGTGGTGATAGTAGTGGTGGTGGTGATAGTGGTGATAGTGGTGGTAGTGGTAGTTATTGTGGTGGTTTTGGTGGTGGTGATGGCAGTGGTAGTTATGGTGGTGGTGGTGATGGTGGTGGTAGGTATGGTAGTGGTGGTAGTGGTGGTGGTGGTAGTGGTTGTTATGGTGATGTAGGCGGTTGTGGTGATGGTAGTGGTAGTGGTGGTGATGGTAGTGGTAGTAATGGTGGTGGTGATGGTAGTGGTGGTGGTGGTGATGGTAGTGGTGGTGATGGTAGTTATGGTGGTGGTGGTGGTGATGATGGTAGTGGTGGTGGTGGTGATGGTAGTGGTGGTGGTGGTGATGGTAGTTATGGTGGTGGTGGTGGTGGTGGTGATGGTAGTGGTAGTGGTGGTGGTGGTGATGGTAGTGGTGGTGGTGGTGGTGATGGTCAGGTAGTTATGGTGGTGGTGGTGGTGGTGTGGTAATGGTAGTGGTGGTGGTGGTGATGGTAGTGGTGGTGGTGGTGGTGGTAGTGGTGATGGTAGTGGTGGGGGTGGTGATGGTAGTGGAAGTTATGGTGGTGGTGATGGTAGTGATAGTAGTGGTGGTGGTGATAGTGGTGATAGTGGTGGTAGTGGTAGTTATTGTGGTGGTTTTGGTGGTGGTGATGGCAGTGGTAGTTATGGTGGTGGTGGTGATGGTGGTGGTAGGTATGGTAGTGGTGGTAGTGGTGGTGGTGGTAGTGGTTGTTATGGTGATGTAGGCGGTTGTGGTGATGGTAGTGGTAGTGGTGGTGATGGTAGTGGTAGTAATGGTGGTGGTGATGGTAGTGGTGGTGGTGGTGATGGTAGTGGTGGTGATGGTAGTTATGGTGGTGGTGGTGGTGATGATGGTAGTGGTGGTGGTGGTGATGGTAGTGGTGGTGGTGGTGATGGTAGTTATGGTGGTGGTGGTGGTGGTGGTGATGGTAGTGGTGGTGGTGGTGATGGTAGTGGTGGTGGTGGTGGTGATGGTCAGGTAGTTATGGTGGTGGTGGTGGTGGTGTGGTAATGGTAGTGGTGGTGGTGGTGATGGTAGTGGTGGTGGTGGTGGTGGTAGTGGTGATGGTAGTGGTGGGGGTGGTGATGGTAGTGGAAGTTATGGTGGTGGTGATGGTAGTGGTAGTTATGGTCGTGGTGGTGATGGTAGTGGTGGTGATGGTCAGGTAGTTATGGTGGTGGTGGCGGTGGTGGTGGTGATGGTAGTGGTGGTGATGGTAGTGGTGGTGATGGTAGTGGTGGGGGTGGTGATGGTAGTGGAAGTTATGGTGGTGGTGGTGATGGTAGTGGAAGTTATGGTGGTGGTGGTGGTGATGGTAGTTATGGTCGTGGTGGTGGTGATGGTAGTGGTGGTGGTGGGGATGGTGGTGGTAGTGGTAGTTATGGTGGTGGTGGTGGTGGTGGTGGTGGTGGTGATTGTAGTGGTAGTTATGGTGGTGGTGGTGGTAGTGGTAGTTATGGTCGTGGTGGTGATGGTAGTGGTGGTGATGGTCAGGTAGTTATGGTGGTGGTGGCGGTGGTGGTGGTGGTGATGGTAGTGGTGGTGGTGGTGATGGTAGTGGTAGTTATGGTGGTGGTGGTGGTAGTGGTGGTGATGGTAGTGGTGGGGGTGGTGATGGTAGTGGAAGTTATGGTGGTGGTGGTGATGGTAGTGGAAGTTATGGTGGTGGTGGTGGTGGTGATGGTAGTTATGGTCGTGGTGATGGTAGTGGTGGTGGTGGTGATGGTAGTGGTGGTGGTGGTGATGGTAGTGGTAGTTATGGTGGCGGTGGTGGTGATGGTAGTGGTGGTGGTGATGATGGTAGTGGTGGTGGTGGTGATGGTGATGGTAGTGGTGGTGGTGGTGATGGTAGTGGTAGTTATGGTGGTGATGGTAGTGGTAGTGGTGGTGGTGGTGATGGTGATGGTAGTGGTGGTGATGGTCAGGTAGTTATGGTGGTGGTGGCGGTGGTGGTGGTGGTGATGGTAGTGGTGGTGGTGGTGATGGTAGTGGTAGTTATGGTGGTGGTGGTGGTGGTGGTGATGATGGTAGTTATGGGGTGGTGATGATGGTAGTTATGGGGTGGTGATGATGTTGATGATGGTAGTTATGGGGTGGTGATGATGGTAGTTATGGGGTGGTGATGATGGTAGTTATGGGGTGGTGATGATGGTAGTTATGGGGTGGTGGTGGTGGTGGTGGTGGTGGTGATTGTAGTGGTAGTTATGGTGGTGGTGGTGTTGGTGGTGATGGTAGTGGTGGTGATGGTAGTGGTGGGGGTGGTGATGGTAGTGGAAGTTATGGTGGTGGTGATGGTAGGGGTGGTGGTGGTGGTGATGGTAGTTATGGTCGTGGTGGTGGTGGTGGTGATGGTAGTGGTGGTGATAAAGGTTGTAGTGGTAGTTATGGTGGTGGTGGTGGTGGTGATGGTAGTGGTAGTTATGTTGGTGTTGGTGGTTGTGGTGGTGGTAGTTATGGTGGTGTTGGTGGTTGTGGTGGTGGTAGTTATGGTGGTGATGGTGGTGGTGGTGGTGGTGGTAGTGGTAGTTATGGTGATGTAGGTGGTGGTGGTGATGGTAGTGGTAGTTCTGGTGGTGGTGGTGGTGGTGGTGGTGATGGTGTTGGTGGTGGTGATGGTGTTGGTAGTTATGGTGGTGAGGGTGGTGATGGTAGTGATGGTGGTGGGGATGGTAGTGGTGATGGTAGTGGTGATGGTAGTGGTAGTTATGGTGGTGGTGGTGATGGTGGTGGTAGGTATGGTAGTGGTGGTAGTGGTGGTGGTGGTAGTGGTTGTTATGGTGATGTAGGCGGTTGTGGTGATGGTAGTGGTAGTGGTGGTGATGGTAGTGGTAGTAATGGTGGTGGTGATGGTAGTGGTGGTGGTGGTGATGGTAGTGGTGGTGATGGTGATGGTAGTGGTAGTTATGGTGGTGGTGGTGGTGATGGTAGTGGTGGTGGTAGTGGTAGTGGTAGTGGTGGTGGTGGTGATGGTGGTGGTGATGGTAGTTATGGTGGTGGTGGTGGTGGTGATGGTAGTGGTAGTGGTGGTGGTGGTGATGGTAGTGGTGGTGGTGGTGATGGTAGTGGTGGTGATGGTCAGGTAGTTATGGTGGTGGTGGTGGTGGTGTGGTAATGGTAGTGGTGGTGGTGGTGATGGTAGTGGTAGTTATGGTGGTGGTGGTGGTGGTGGTGGTAGTGGTGATGGTGATGGTAGTGGAAGTTATGGTGGTGGTGATGGTAGTGGTAGTTATGGTCGTGGTGATGGTAGTGGTGGTGATGGTAGTGGTGGTGATGGTCAGGTAGTTATGGTGGTGGTGGTGGTGGTGGTGATGGTAGTGGTGGTGGTGGTGATGGTAGTGGTAGTTATGGTGGTGGTGGTGGTGATGGTAGTGGTGGGGGTGGTGATGGTAGTGGAAGTTATGGTGGTGGTGGTGATGGTAGTGGAAGTTATGGTGGTGGTGGTGGTGATGGTAGTTATGGTCGTGGTGATGGTAGTGGTGGTGGTGGTGATGGTAGTGGTGGTGGTGGTGATGGTAGTGGTAGTTATGGTGGCGGTGGTGGTGATGGTAGTGGTGGTGGTGATGATGGTAGTGGTAGTGGTGGTGGTGGTGATGGTGATGGTAGTGGTAGTTATGGTGGTGGTGGTGGTGGTGATGGTAGTGGTAGTGGTGGTGGTGGTGATGGTAGTGGTGGTGGTGGTGATGGTAGTGGTGGTGATGGTCAGGTAGTTATGGTGGTGGTGGCGGTGGTGGTGGTGGTGATGGTAGTGGTGGTGGTGGTGATGGTAGTGGTAGTTATGGTGGTGGTGGTGGTAGTGGTGGTGATGGTAGTGGTGGGGGTGGTGATGGTAGTGGAAGTTATGGTGGTGGTGGTGATGGTAGTGGTAGTTATGGTGGTGGTGGTGGTGATGGTAGTTATGGTCGTGGTGGTGGTGATGGTAGTGGTGGTTGTGGTGGGGATGGTGGTGGTAGTGGTAGTTATGGTGGTGGTGGTGGTGGTGATTGTAGTGGTAGTTATGGTGGTGGTGGTGTTGGTGGTGATGGTAGTGGTGGTGATGGTAGTGGTGGGGGTGGTGATGGTAGTGGAAGTTATGGTGGTGGTGATGGTAGGGGTGGTGTTGGTAGTGGTAGTTATGGTGGTGGTGGTGGTGATGGTAGTTATGGTCGTGGTGGTGGTGGTGGTGATGGTAGTGGTGGTGGTGGTGGGGATAAAGGTTGTAGTGGTAGTTATGGTGGTGGTGGTGGTGGTGGTGATGGTAGTGGTAGTTATGGTGGTGGTGATGGTGGTGGTAGTTATGTTGGTGATGGTGGTTGTGGTGGTGGTAGTTATGGTGGTGATGGTGGTGGTGGTGGTGGTAGTGGTAGTTATGGTGATGTAGGTGGTGGTGGTGATGGTAGTGGTAGTTCTGGTGGTGGTGGTGGTGGTGGTGGTGATGGTGTTGGTGGTGGTGATGGTGGTGGTAGTTATGGTGGTGAGGGTGGTGATGGTAGTGATGGTGGTGGGGATGGTAGTGGTGATGGTAGTGGTGATGGTAGTGGTAGTTATGGTGCTGGTGGTAGTGGTAGTGGTGGTGGTAGTGGTGGTGGTAGTGGTGGTGGTGGTGGTAATGGTAGTGGTGGTGATGGTGGTGGTGGTGATGGTGATCTTTTTTTTTTCTCCGTACAGTATCAGTATCTGTCAGTACGTTAGTAGTCCATTAAACAAAGTGGTCCCCAGGCATAATTAAGCAGGAATAGGGTATAACTATTACATACTCCATCAATGGCATGTTCATGTTCCCTTTGGTGACATAAGACACACTGTAGTATCCAGAGAACATCTAAAACACAGTACAACTGCATGTTCAAAACTGCACCCTGCAGTTTTACTTAGTATAATGACGAATGTGTTTCAACAAGGAAGTAACTTCTAGATAGCTTCTAGTTGTCTATATGTAACAAAAGCATTTTGTTTTTAAATATTCTTAAAGTAACTGCCCAGTGAAAATGTCACTCATATTGTAAATAATTCTAGGTCATATATCATAGAAATCTGAAAACACTGGGCAGTTACTTTAACCACCAAATAGACAAACAGGGTCTAGACACAACCCAGATACACCCTGTCCTACTGGCATGGCCCCAAGCTATAAGCCTAAGTGACCTATGTACATGTATGTGGTCATTGTTTTTCTTAGACATAAGCTGACATATTGTTCCCTTGCATACACCTGTTAATGACATGCAGCCCCTACTGTTTTCTCACGCATATTATTCCATAGACGTGTTAGTATTCGCTGCTAATGTGAACAGCAGATGAGGTTCCACCAGCAGCATCATCGATGACCTTCCTGTGGCTTGGATGCTGCTTTTGAAGCTCATTCCCTGGAATGTTTAATGAATTCATCAAGCCACCACATTCCAGGACCTGAAATCAAATACTTTTTAAAAATCTTTGAAATACTTTTAGAGTTAGCTTTAGTCCCAGATGAACAGGGTTTGCACATTTGTGACTTTTCCATTGGTTTGATTGCAACAGGCAAGCTCAGTCGAGCATTAGTATTTGAACCCAGATCTGCCGCAGTCCAGGACGTCCAGTGGTCCCTAAAGGGCCAGTGCCCTAATGTGGAACCGTTGGAACGGTGATGAGGGCTTCCTCTGGCTTAATGAGGAACAAATGTGTGCATGCTTGTTAGGGGACAGGGGGAACAATCAGTGCACTCACTGTGGACGACACTCAATGCTCCAACTAGTTACCTTACCCGTCACCCAATCAAACGAGGGATTGTGTTCCTTCAGCCAGGGGTAACCAAGAACCAGAGGAACATGGGGCGAGGACAGAATGAGGAAGGAGATAAACTCTGAATGATTCCCCGACAACAACATCTTAACCGGTTCAGTCCTCATCGTAATCCGTGCCAGACTACTGCCGTTCAGAGTGGTTGCTTCAATGGCTTCCGGCAATTGCTCCTTGGAAAGCCCCAGCTGTTCCACCAAGTCGGCATCAATAAAGCTGCCATCGGCACCTGAATCGATAAAAGCGTTCATCTCTAAGCTCTGATCCTTATTCATAAGGGTCGCAGGAAAACGGGGTCTGACAGGGTTCTTGAGAGGTTGAAACTGGCTCGCAAAAATTCCTCCCATAACTAGCGAGCCGGGCAGTTTAACGGGCGCTGTGGACAAGCGGAGATGTAATGTCCCGAGCTACCACAGTAGAGGCAGCTGTTGGTCTCACGTCTACGTTGGCGCTCCTCCTTAGTTAGCCTGTGTCGCCCCACTTGCATTGGTTCAGGATCTGGTGGCAAGACCCCTCCACTAATCCCGTGTGGGGAAGCATGATCAACACGTTCTGGTCCATTTCCTGAACCAAATGGTAACCGAGTTGCTGATTGATTGGACAGCCCCCACTGCTTCTCCCTCCTTCTCTCTCGGACTCTATTATCTACCCGAATAGCTAAAGTGACCAAGCTGTCTAGGTCACTAGGCTCTGGATAGGATATCAGCTCGTCCTTGAGTTGCTCCGACAACCCCTGGTAAAAAGCCGCTTGTAGTGACTCCTCATTCCAACCACTCTCCACAGCCAATGTCCTGAATTCGATCATAAAGTCTGCCACACTGCGAGCTCCTTGGCGAAGAGTGAACAAACGTTTAGCTGCGTCCTTACCTCGGACAGGATGGTCAAAAAGCTTTCTCATCTCCGCCGTGAACTCCTGGTATGAAGCCATGCAGGTGTCCGGTCGTTCCCAAACGGCTGAAACCCATTCCAGAGCTCTACCACGCAGCAGTTCAATCACGAAAGCTATCCTAGCTTTATCTGTGGCGTAAGAGTAGGGCTGTAGATCAAAAACTAAGCCACACTGCATAAGAAATGAACGGCATCTTCCGAAATCCCCCTCGTACTTATCAGGCGTCGGAACCTTGGGCTCACGGAAGGAAACCTCTCCAGAATCGGCAGGTGAGATGGGTGAAACAGGTGGTGGATGTCCCGCCGGCAAACTGAGCTGATCCTGGATATTCGTCAAGCTAGCAGATAAGTTCCGGACTGAACCCGCTATCTCCTGTAGCGCCGTGTTGTGTTGTTCCAATATCTTCCCCTGCTGGGTAACGGCATGGCAAACGGGGTCCAGGTCCGCTGGGTTCATCCTTGGCCGGATCGTTCTGTCACGTTCTTTCAAAATCGAACCCAGAAGCAGACCAGGACAAGGAGAGTAGGAAGAAGGTGAGTATTTATTTACAAGTGAATATGAAGGTGTAGAAATATCCAGGTAGCGTAACGGGCAGCGGTGGTGAGTTGATGGGAGTGAATAGGTGGGTCCAAAGGAGTAGCGGAAGCCTCCGACGACCAGGCAGGAATGGGGTAAGTGATCCGGGTGAATAACTGAAGACAGAACAAACGGGGTTAAGTTTAAGGCAAGCAAGACGTACAAAACAACAAAACAAATACTATCAAGCTGGAGACTGATACGCTGGCACAACATACTGTTTATGGCTAACGATCCGGCAGGGAATGGATGTCAGGTCCGGGCTTATGAAGAGGAGAGATGATGATCAGGACCAGGTGCACAGATAGCTGATGGGATACAGGTGCGGGTAATCTGAGATCTCCCAACTAGCTAAAACGCCCGGCAACCAGACAGGGTGCGTTCCAGGACACCGGAAAAACACTCCAGAACAGAACACAGGCAAAAACCAGACTCAGGAAACGGGATTCGTGACAGTGTGACAGTTTTTATCTGCCTGAGGTGTGTGTGTGTGTGTGTGTTTTCTTGAGTGTATGTTCAAGTACTATCATGTCTGTTTGTGTGCGTGTTTGTATGTGTTTGTGTGTGTATTTCAGGGAATGTGTATTTGTGTGTTAGTTTGATAATGTTCATGTACACTATATATACAAAAGTATGTGGACACTCCTTCAAATTAGTGGATTGGGTTATTTCAGCCATACCTGTTGGTGATAGGTGTATAAAATCTAGCACACAGCCATGCAATCTCCATAGACAAACAGTGGCAGTAGAATGGCCTTATTGAAGAGACTTTCAATGTGGCACTGTCATAGGATGCCACCTTTCCAACTAGTCAGTTTGTCAAATTTCTGCCCTGCTAGAGCTGCCCCGGTCAACTGTAAATGCTGTTATTGTGAAATGTAAACGTCTAAGAGCAACAACATCTCAGATGCGAAGTGTTAGGCCACACAAGCTCACAGAACGAGATCGCCAAGTGCTGAAGAGTGTAGCATGTAAAAGTTGTCTGTCCTCGGTTGCAACACTCACTACAGAGGTCCAAACTGCCTCTGGAAGCAACGTCAGCACAAAAACTGTTAGTTGGGAGCTTCATGAAATGGGTTTCCATGGCCGAGCAGCTGGACACAAGCCTAAGTTCACCATCCACAATGCCAAGCGTCGGCTGGAGTGGTGTAAAGCACGCAGCTCCATTGGACTCTGGAGCAGTGGAAACGTGTTCTCTGGGGTGGACTCGCAAGGCTCAGACGGCATCCCTAGCCGAGGCCTCAGAGCATGCGCAGACCAGCTAGCTCAGGTGAGTTTACGGACATATTCAATCTCTCCCTATCCCAGTCTGCTGTCCCCACATGCTTCAAGATGGCCACCATTGTTCCTGTACCCAAGAAAGCAAAGGTAACTGAACTAAATGACTATCGCCCCCTTAGCACTCACTTCTGTCATGAAGTTCTTTGAGAGACTAGTCGAGGATCATATCACCTCTACCTTACCTGTCACCCTAAACCCACTTCAATTTGCTTACCGCCCCAATAGATCCACAGACGATGCAATCGCCATCACACTGCACACTGCCCTATCCCATCTGAACAAGAGGAATGCCTATGTAAGAATGCTGTTCATTGACTATAGCTCAGCATTAAACACCATAGTACCCTCCAAGCTCATCATCAAGCTCGAGGCCCTGGGTCTGAACCCCGCTCTGTGCAACTGGGTCCTGGACTTCCTGACGGGCCGCCACCAGGTGGTGAAGGTAGGAAACAACATCTCCACTCCGCTGATCCTCAACACTGGAGCCCCACAAGGGTGCGTGCTCAGCCCACTCCTGTACTCCCTGTTCACCCATGACTACTTTTCCCTGTGTGTTATTCTGAACTTTCTGCCTCCTGCACCTGACTCCGCACCCACTATGCCTAGTGTGTTACAGCTTCAAGCATTGCGCTGTTTATGACTTCAAGCCTATCAACTCCCGAGATTAGGCTGGCAATACTAAAGTACCTATTAGAACATCCAATAGTCAAAGGTATATGAAATACAAATGGTATAGAAAGAAATAGTCCTATAATAACTACAACCTACAACTTGTACCTGGGAATATTGAAGACTCATGTTAAAAGGAACCACCGGCTTTCATATGTTCTGAGCAAGGAACTTAAACGTTAGCTTTTTTACATGGCACTTTCTTCTCCAACACTTTGTTTTTGCATTATTTAACCCAAATTGAACATGGTTCATTATTTATTTCAGACTAAATAGATTTTATTGATGTATTATATTAAGTTAAAATAAGTGTTCATTCAGTATTGTTGTAATTGTCATTATTACAAATATATATATATATAAAAATCGGCCAATTGATTGGTATTGGCTTTTTTTGGTCCTCCAATATTTGGTATCGGTATCTGCGTTGAAAAATCATAATCGGTCGACCTCTAGTAGAAAGCTTCAAGTTCCTCGGCGTACACATCGCAGACAAACTGAAATTGTCCACCCATACAGACAGTGTGGTGAAGAAGGCGCAAAAGCGCCTTTTCAAACTCAGGAAGCTGAAGACATTTGGCTTGGCACCTGAAACCCTCACAAACTTTTACAGATGCACAATTGAGAGCATCATATCGGGCTGTATCACCGCTTGGTACAGCAACTGCACCGCCCGCAACTGCAGGGCTCTCTTGAGGGTGGTGCGGTCTGCCCAGCGCATCACCGGGGGCAAACTACCTGCCCTCCAGGACACCTACAGCACCCTATGTCACAAGAAGGCCAAAAAGATTATCAAGGACAACAACCAACCGAGCCACTGCATGTTCACCCCGCTATCATCCAGAAGGCAAGATCAGTACAGGTGCATCAAAGCTGGGACAGAGATACTGAAAAACAGCTTATATCTCAAGGCCATCAGACTGTTAAATAGACAATACTACCACATAGGCTAGTGATGGCTATATATAGACATAGACTTGAAATCCCTGGCCACTTTAACTTCTTATGGCTGGGTGGCAGTATTGAGTAGCTTGGATGAAAAGGTGCCCAGAGTAAACTGCCTGCTACTCAGGCTCAGAGGCTAAGATATGCATATTATTAGTCGATTTGGATAGAAAACACTCTGAAGTTTCTACAACGGTTTGAATGATGTCTGTGAGTATAACAGAACTCATATGGCAGGCAAAAACCTGAGACAAAATCCAACCAGGAAGTGGGGAAATCCCCCACATTCCACTGAAAAGGCAGCGCGCGAAATTCAAAAAATATTTTTTTGAAATATTTAACTTTCACACATTAACAAGTCCAATACAGCAAATGAAAGATAAACATCTTGTGAATCCAGCCAACATGTCCGATTTGTAAAATGTTTTACAGCGAAAACACCACGTATATTTATGTTAGCTCACCACCAAATACAAAAAAGCACAGACATTTCTTTCACAGCACAGGTAGCTTGCACAAAACCCCCAAATAGAGATAGAATTAGTCACTAACCAAGAAACAACTTCATCAGATGACAGTCTTATAACATGTCATACAATAAATCTATGTTTTGTTCGAAAAATGTGCATATTTCAGGTATAAATCATAGTTTTACATTGCAGCTACAATCACAAATAGCACCGAAGCAGCTAGAACAATTACAGAGACCAACGTGAAATACCTAAATACTCATCATAAATCATTTATGAAAAATACATGGTGTACAGCAAATGAAAGATAAACATCTTGTGAATCCAGCCAATATTTCAGATTTTTTAAGTGTTTTACAGCGAAAACACAATATAGCATTATATTAGCTTACCACAATAGCCAAAAACACAACCCATTTATCAGCAGCAAAAGTTAGCGATCGCAAAAAAACAGCAAAAGATATATAATTTTTCACTAACCTTGACAAGCTTCATCAGATGACAGTCCTATAACATCAGGTTGTACAATACACTTATGTTTTGTTCGAAAATGTGCATATTTAGAGCCGAAATCCGTGGTTATACATTGTGAAAACGTAGCAACTTTTTCCCAGAATCTCCGGATATATTTCTGACACTCACCTAGTCTGACCAAATAACTCATCATAAACTTTACTAAAAAATACATGTTGTACAGCAAATGAAAGATACACTAGTTCTTAATGCAATCGCCGTGTTAGAATTCTAAAAATAACTTTAGTACGACATACAGCTTACGTTATAGCGAGACAGCGCCCCAAATCAGGGCGGAAAATAATACTAAACATTTTCGACAGAAATACGAAATAACATCATAAATGGTTCCTACTTTTGCTGAGCTTCCATCAGAATCTTGTACAAGGGGTCCTTTGTCCAGAACAATCGTTGTTTGGTTTTAGAATGTCCTTTTTTCCTGTCGAATTAGCAACCAAAGCTAGCCAAGTGGCGCGAAGCTGTCCATCTCCACCAAACGCAGAGAACGGAACACGCCAAAACTCCCGATAAACTTTCAATAATCTGATAAAACTATATTGGAAAAACATACTTTACGATGATATTATCACATTTATCAAATCAAATCAAAGCCGGAGATATTAGCCGTCTATAACGAAAGCTTTTCAGAAGGCAATCCAGAGGTCCTTCCCGCGCCTTGCCGAACAAAGGAAATTGGGGTCATGTCATTCCAAGAGCTCTCTTTTGACCTCAGATCAAGCTATACACCCCATTTCACCTCTCACTGCCTGTTGACATCTAGTGGAAGGCGTATGAAGTGCATGTATATCCATAGATTTCAAGCAAATGAATAGGGAGGCCCTGGAACAGAGCCTCGATTTCAGATTTTTCACTTCCTGTCAGGAAGTTTGCTGCAAAATGAGTTCTGTTTTACTCACAGATATAATTCAAACGGTTTTAGAAACTTGAGAGTGTTTTCTATCCAATAGTAATAATAATATGCATATTGTACGAGCAAGAATAGAGTACGAGGCCGTTTAAATTGGGCACGATTTTTTCCCAAAGTGAAAATAGCGCCCTCTATCCCAAATTAAACAGCTTGGGAAATTCCAGAAAATGATGCCATGGCTTTAGAAGCTGACATCATTTGTGTCAATTGGAGGTGTACCTGTGGATGTATTTCAAGGCCTACCTTCAAACTCAGTGACTCTTCGCTTGACATCATGGGAAAATCAAAAGAAGTCAGAAGAAAAGAAGTCAGCCAAGACCTTGTAGACCTCCACAAGTCTGGTTCATCCTTGGGAGCAATTTCCAAACGTCTGAAGATACTACATTCATCTGTACAAACAATAGTACGCAAGTAGAAACACCATGGGACCACACAGCCGTCATACCGCTCAGGAAGGAGACGCGTTCTGTCTCTTAGAGATGAACGCACTTCGGTGTGAAAAGTGCAAATCAATCCCAGAACAACAGCAAAGGACCTTGTGAAGATGCTGGAGGAAACAGGTACAAAAGTATCTATATCCACAGTAAAACGAGTCCTATATCGACATAACCTGAAAGGCCACTCAGCAAGGTAGAAGCCACTGCTCCAAAAACTGCCATAAAAAAGCCAGAATACGGTTCGCAACGGGTACAAAGATAGTACTTTTTGGAGAAATGTCCTCTGGTCTGATGAAACAAAAATAGAACTGTTTGGCCATGATGACCATCGTTATGTTTGGAGGAAAAAGGGGGAGGCTTGCAAGCCGAAGAACACCATCCCAACCGTGAAGCACGGGGGTGGCAGCATCATGTTGTGGGGGTGCTTTGCTGCAGGAGGGACTGGTGCACTTAACAAAATAGATGGCATCATGAGGCAAGACAATTCTGTGGATATATTGAAGCAACATCTCAAGACATCAGTCAGGAAGTTAAAACTTGGTCGCAAATGGGTCTTCCAAATGGAAAATGACCCCAAGAATACTTCCAAAGTTGTGGCAAAATGGCTTAAGGACAACAAAGTCAATGTATTGGAGTGGCCATCACAAAGCCCTGACCTCAATCCTATAGAAAATTTGTGGGCAGAACTGAAAAAGCGTGTGTGAGCAAGGAGGCCTACAAACCTGATTCAGTTACACCAGCTCTGTCAGGAGGAATGGGCCAAACTTATTGTGGGAAGCTTGTGGAAGACTACCCAAAACATCTGACCCAATTTAAAGGCAATTCTACCAAATACTAATTGAGTGTATGTAAACTTCTGACCCACTGGGAATGTGATGAAAGAAATAAAAGCTGAAATAAATCATTCTCTCTACTATTATTCTGACATTTCACATTCTTAAAATAAGTGGTGATCCTAACTGACCTAAGACAGGGATTTTTTACTAGGATTAAATATCAGGAATTGTGAAAAACTGAGTTTAAATGTATTTGGCTAAGGTGTATGTAAACCTTTGACTGAACTGAGATCATGTGACAGATCATGTAACACTTAGATTGCTCACAGGTGGACTTTTTAAAACTCATTTTGTGACTTCTGAAGATAATTGGTTGCACCAGATCTCATTTAGGGGCTTCATAGCAAAGGTGGTGAATACATATGCATGCACCACTTTCCGTTTTTAATTATATATATATTTTTTAAACAAGTCATTTTTTTCATTTCACTTCACCAATTTGGACTATTTGGTGTATGTCCATTACATGAAATCCAAATAAAAAATAAATGTATATTACAGGTTGTAATGTAACAAAATAGGAATAATGCCAAGGGGATCAATACTTTTGCAAGGCACTTTATGTACTGTATTCTTTACTATATCTTTGTCTATGCCTCTCTGACATTGCTAGTCCATATATTTATATTTTCTTAATTACATTCCTTTACTTAGATTTATCTGTATTGGGTATATGTTGTGAAATTGTTAGATATTACTTGTTAGATATTACTGCACTGTTGGAGCTAGAAACACAAGCATTTCGCTACACCCGCAATAACATCTGCTAAACATGTGTATGTGACAAATAACATTTGATTTGATTTAATCACGCTTCACCATCTGGTAGTCTGACGACGAATCTGGGTTTGGCGGATGCCAGGAGAGTGCTACCTGTCCGAATGCATAGTGGCAACTGTAAAGTTTGGTGGAGGAGGAATAATGGTCTGGGCTGTTTTTCATGGTTCGGGCTAGGCCCTTTAGTTCCAGTGAAGGGAAATCAACGCTACAGCATACAATGACATTCTAGACGATTCTGTTTTTCCAACTTTGTGGCAACAGTTCGGGGAAAGCTCTTTCCTGTTTCAGCATGACAATGCCCCCGTGCACAAAGCGAGGTCCATACAGAAATGGTTTGTCGAGAACGGTGTGGAAGAACTTGACTAGCCTGCACAGATCACTGACCTCAACCCCATCGAACAACTTTGGGATGAATTAGAATGCCGACTGCGAGCCAGGCCTAATCGCCCAACACCAGTGCCCGACCTCGCTAATGCTCTTGTAGCTGAATGGAAGCAAGTCCCTGCAGTAATTTTCCAACATCTAGTGGAAAGCCTTCCCAGAAGAGTGGAGGCTGTTATAGCAGCAAAAGGGGGACCAACTCCATGTTAATGCCCATGATTTTGGAATGAGATGTTTGACGAGCAGGTATCCACATTCTTTTGGTCATGTAGTGTATGCATGTATGTATGTATGTATGTACGTACGTACGTACGTATGTACGTATGCATGTATGTATGTTTGTGGGTGGGTGGTGGTGGTTTACATAGCAGGGGTACAGCTACCAGGGTGGCCTTGCTTGTGTATGTTCATGAAATGCATGTGTAGTTATTTGAGGGTATGTTTGTGTGTGTTCACATACAGTATGTTAATTGTCTCTGCAATATTCCAGTAGTTCTCTGCATGGTGGGCAACAGAGCAGAGATGGCCTCGCAGGGTGGAAGCCCCGCTCCTAGTCTGGCACCATCGCACACCAGACAGACATTTTCTGTTCCCTCTCTAACTCTCTGGGACTGACACATTGAACATTCTTTCCAGTAATAATGAGTGTGGTTTTCTGGCACAGACCCTCTCTAGTTAAAAGAAGGCCTTTCAATAGAGAAAACGACCTCAACCAAAGCGTAACAGGGCCTCTTTTGTATCAATGTGCCACAGAATGACGTGTAGAATAAAAAATACTGTGTGATGTTAGCATTGAATAAAATTATGCTTTAATTTCACTCCATTCCATTTTTAAAGAAGATGTGTTTGCTGTTTATCTGAATCACACTCAATGGTGAGTGAAGCAACAGGCTAATTAGCACATTGCCTCATCATTGATATCTCTTCTGGTATTTTGTTTTTCCTGGCAGGTGAAAACATAGACTGCCTCTTCCAGAAAGTTTTAAACCTGTCGAGAGTAATATCTTCAAATCATGGAGGCTGGGGATATTACCCTTATACCTCCGCTGTTCACAGTCATAACACACCTGGGCCATGCCCGCCCGCCCAGCCATCGCCTACAGCAACATAACCTGAGAGAGGACACACAAACAACATGTATCACTCCTTTTTCTCCTGTTCTCTGTCTCTTCCCCCACCCTTCTCTCTCTCTTTCTCCCTCCCCCTCTCTCTCTCTCTTTACCCCGCACCCCCCTCCCCTCTCTCTCTCTCTCTCTCTCTCTCCCCGCCTCTCAATTCAATTCAATTCAAGGGCTTTATTGGCATGGGAAACATGTTTACATTGCCAAAGCAAGTGAAGTAGATAATAAACAAAAGTGAAATAAACAAATACAAATGAACCGTCAACATTACACACACAGAAGTTCCAAAAGAATAAAGACATTTCAAATATCATATTATGTCTATATACAGTGTTGTAATGATGTGCAAAAGTACAAAAGTACAAAAGGGAAAATAAATAAACATAAATATGGGTTGTATTTACAATGGTGTTTGTTCTTCACTGGTTGCCCTTTTCTTGTGGCAACACTCTCTCTCAGGTCTTTGGTAAGAGGTAGATGTGATGGGGAAGGAGGTATGGGAGGAGGGGGCAGGTGGTTAGAAAGAGGGGGGTGTTAATGCCTCCTAGCATGGAGACTGAACTTGACAGCCCCTCCAACCATTTTCCAAAATAGCTCCAACTGATATTGCAATGTTGGGCAACAACGCCTTAGATCGTCTCATTCTGACATCTTTATTTTTCCTTGACACCTTTTGATGATAAATCAGAGGATCACAGGCAGGTTGCCTATGGGTTGTATTGGTGTATTGGTTCATGCTGTTGGTTTCTAAAACAGACAGACACAGATAATTAGGACCAGTAGGTAAACAATGAGAGGTTATCTTCATTATTGTTGCATTGACCAATGGGTAATGTTGTTATTGGTTTCTAGAACAGACAGACACAGCTAAATAGGACCAATAGGTAAACAATTATATCCTTCTCTTTCATCTCAGTTTATCCAAGGTCATCTGAGAGCATTGTCGGTAGCGTACAGAGTTTAGCCCATGTAACTCATTAGATGATGTCAATTCATTCCTGTTATCCTGTGTGAACTATGCAGGTGAGCAACAGATGTCAGAGAGGAGAGGAGCTGTGTTCTGTTCTCACTCCCATCTGGAAGCAGAGTTGGACTGTATAAAATATACATGTCCAAATTAAACCAGATGGAATCAGTTCCCTCTAAATAGCTTTCTAAAAAATATGAAAGAAATAAAGAAAATAGCTCTCTAAATCTTGAAAGTATAGCAGTACCCACTGTTTCTTAACCTCTCACAAATGATAAGGGCATATTGAGGTTTGTGACTAGCCCTGGTTACAAAATGGTTGCAGGTAGACTAAAGCAGAATGTAACTCATGTGCCACCTACAAGTACACGGTGCACCACACTTTGAAAAGTGGCAAACCTCAGAGACTCTTCCGTCTCTTCTTGTAGTAGTACTTGCATCCTGTTATGGCATACCATCACACCTCATTGGCCAACACAGAACACATGCATAATGAATAACATGTGGATGCGTGCCTGTTTTTACCTGGAAAATATTACCTCACGGTGGCATGAAATACTATACACACCTGTTATGGCTTCTTTCCCCTGTGAAAAAAGTAAATACACTCAACCGTGGAGCTTAGGGGGAAAACGTAATGCTGTAAGGCTACAGGTCTTTGTTTGCCGAGGTTACAGTAGCCTACACGGCCTATTTTTAACCATGGAGTCTGGAAAGCCACCAGTGTGGCATATTTCTCATTGAGAACTAAAGTGTTGTAGAAGCAAAAGAGTGAAATAGCAACAACAATGCTTACTCTACATTCATGCCTAATCTTTTGGTAAGCACTTGTCATCTGAAGACATGTAGAGATTTCTAAGCACAGTTAGGACACATGAAAATGTATTTCCTTAGGCATTAATCATGCAAACACATTTATTTTTATTGTGACATGGCATCAGTGGGATTCAAACCTATCACCTTCTGTTATCTATCCATGGAATTAGTCCACTGCTTCACCAGGATGAAGCTAGCTTGCCATGTATTTTTATGCATACAAAGCTGTTCACTTTAGTCTATTCAAGCAGAACCCATTTCAAAGGAAACAACCGCTCATTATGATCAGGTGTTGCCAATTAGTGGGCTTGGCCAGCACACCTGAACACAATTAACAAGATAGAGGATAGAGCGTTTTCTTGTTGAGAATGGAATGTATATGTTTTTAAATTACATTCTTAGAATATTATCTGAATGTTACTAAAGTTTTCTTGTGTTTTTTTATAGAAAGTTTTCTTAACGTTTTCGGATCAATTTGAGAACATTACTTTCCATAGAACCATGAGGAAGCCTGTAGGAAACGTTAGGCCGAAGTACTGAAATTCCCACAGAAGAACATTGTTTCTTAACATTCTCTGAACTATTTGAGAACATTCCCAATGTCAAACCTGTTGGAGAATGTTCCTTCCATGTTTGAACTTTTAGGAAACATTCTGTTAAAGAAAATAGTTTTTGTTAAGTTCCTTAAATGTGCTGAGAATGTTCCAAACGTAAGCATTTAACCTCCACCATTCCCAGAAAGTTGTGGGAAAGTCGTATGCAAAATAACCATAGCACAACCACAATCTCACTAAGCTCTGAGAAACATATGGTACTCAGAATGTTATGTGTTAGCTGGGTAATTTCCCCTCACGGTTGGAGGGAAAGGGATATGCTCCTAAGTGATGTGTGCGAGTTCCAACCAGGTGGAAGACAACAGTGTGGTTATCTTTTTCCTTTCCTGTATAAAGTATCAGTGGTAACAGTGTAAAGGAAGGATGGATGGCGAGAGGGATGACGCATAGGAAGGTATGCACAACAGCAGTTCGGGCATGCAAAAAAACTAGCCGTTGATCATGACTCTCAGATCCATTACATTACCCCTAAGAGTCATGGGACCAGTAGCGGTGCGTGGTTAAAATCACTGGGGAAGCCAAGGCAGGAAAAAAAGCCACATGTGTTGTGTTATTGCATTGTTTCCTCTATAACCTGTTAGTTCATATGCCTTGCGGCCGTGATATACAGGCCTAAGGTCGAGACAATAAGAAGATACATTGGCAGAATGAATTCAATCACACCTTTGTTTCATCACGAAACCGGGAAGAAACCTTGTCCAGTGAAGTCCACAAAGCATATTGCATGTAACAAAGAGTTACATGAACTACAGCATGGTCAAGTAAGTTAATGTTTCCAGACATAGAACCATGGAGAGTTAACACAAGTCGCAAAGAAAACAGGAGCTGCCACCATTATTACAGCACCATTTCAAGGTCAACATTTCAACTTCAACATCAAATGACCTACGCTTTGTCTAATACAGTGACTAAAAGACAGCAAAAACAATTTAGTCCAATCAATGTAAGCCTAATATGATGTGGCTGTCCATGGTTTTGATTTCTGTGTGTGTCCGTGCGTGTGTTCGTGCAAGTAGAAAAAACATGTTGACTCACCCTAACGTTACTTGTAGAGAAACTTCAATGCCATCCTCCTCTCTTTCATGTTGGCGAAACAGTCTCTCACTCTGTAATACAGTACACCCTTTTTTTGTTGTCCTAGCCTACCTGGCTAAAATACTTGTTCGCTAGCCTATCTTCCTTTCATGGGCAACGTTAGCTAATTATTAGCCTTCTACATCTAACAGTAGCTACATATTAAACGTCCATCCTCTTAGGCCAGGGACACAATATATGAATTTATAGTTGGATCAGAATCACCATTATTATCATTGGCCAGTACAGAGTATTAAGTAAAACTCTAGTTAAAATGTGCAAATCCCTATCTCCATCAATGGCTAATTTAGGAAAGAGCCAATTTTAGCTAGCTAACTAGCCACCGGAGGACAACAACACAACGAGATGCTCACTGGCTTCCATTGAATTCAATGTTACGGGCTGCAACAATGTCATAGTCTTTTTGACCAGACATCATCAGATAGATGCCCTACACATAAAGAGACAGAGGGGCAATGTTTCTCTCGCTCCATTGCTTTCTCCAGTGAGATACATTCAGCCTCTTGTGAATTAAGGGAAAATTATGAAACACAGAGACGAAAGACTAGTTTTATTGACCCCTCCCTCTCCAGGTCAGAGTGGCTATCATCATCAGCCAATGAGGAAGCAAAGTTTGGCTGGGGAACAAGTTTTGACTGTGTTTTAGGAAGATTTATTGTCGGGAGGGTTAATGCGTAATTAGACAGTTCAGTGACGCCTAGAGGCCGGTGACGTAGACCTCCAGAACTGGTGCACGGAATGAGCAGCAGTACCTGGGGAATCCGTGACACTCAGCTTGGAGAGAAGAAGCCTCGTGAGGTATTGGTCTGCCACATGCATGAACCATTATTGGTCGGTCACATGAATGATAGCAATTGGTCACATGAATGATAGCAATTGGTCACATGAATGATAGCAATCAGTCACATAAATGATAGCAAACGAATAATGAATAAGCTAAATCATGCAAATATTACTGTCTGTGTAAGTATATAAGAGAACTAACGGGACTGCCCTGTTGGAGCTCCTAATCGACATGTGTACATGGTGCATAGAGTTGGTTGGAACCTCTCCAGTTAACTGTTAATAAACAATGATTCATTTAACTTTGACTTCGTGTCCCACTGTGTAAGAATTTCCTTGACAACGTCAATCCAGAGCATCCCAAACATGCTCAATGGGTGACATGTCTGGTGAGTATGCAGGCCATGGAAGAACTGGGACATTTTCAGCTTCCAGGAATTGTGTACAGATCCTTGCGACATGGGTCCGTGCATTATCATGCTGAGGTGATGGCGGTGGATGAATGGCACAACAATGGGCCTCAGGAACTCGTCTCAGTGCATTCAAATTGCCATCAATAAAATGCAATTGTGTTTGTTGTCCATAGCTTATGCCTGCCATACCATAACTCTACCGCCACCATGGGGCACTCTGTTTACAACGTTAACATCAGCAAACCGCTCACCCACACAACGCCATACACGTGGTTTGTGGTTGTGAGGCCAGATGGACGTAATGCCACATTTTTTAAAACAATGTTGGAGGCGGCTTATGGTATAGAAATTAGCATTACATTCTGTGGCAACAGCCCTGGTTGATATTCCTGCAGTCATCATGCCAATTGCACGCTCCCTCAAAATTTCAGACATCTGTGGCATTGTGTTGTGTGACAACTGCACATTTCAGAGTGGTCTTTTATTGTCCCCAGCACAAGGTGCACCTGTGTAATGATCATGCTGTTTAATCAGCTTCTTGATATGCCACACCTGTCAGGTGGATGGATTATCTTGTCAAATGAGAAATGCTCACTAACAGGGATGCAAAAACAAATTGTGAACATTTCTGGGATTTCATTTCAGCTCATGAAACGTGGGACCAACACTTAACATGTTGCGTTTATATTGTTGTTCAGTGTGTAATAAACCTCTGGTTATGGACACATTCACCTTGTCCTTGCCAGACAGTCTGTAACGACTCAGAACCAAAACCAATCAACATTAAGTAATAGCGGGTGAGGTCATGCACAGGCAACCGCTCACACAAGCTCCAGCTAGCCGTTTTTACATGGTCCCTCATTTCGCCAGATTTAGCGCCGAACAGTATTTACATTAACATTAAGACGCGTCTCTTGCGGTACAGTTTTGGAAGCATAAGGACCTTCTCTTTCATATCAGCGAGAAATAATTGTCAAAAACAAAAGAACCTATTGTGCCTTCCAAAACATTAACGTCATTTCCGGTCACAACTTGTAGACTTGTTTACGTGCTGCTGTGCGGTTTGTTGCTAACGTTTCTTTGCTACCTGCCAACTTTACGGTTTTTACTTTTTAATTACCGTTACCGTATTTTTCCCTCAATCTACTTTTTTCATTCAACTTTTTCACCCCGGACGCTTTATCTGGACATGGTTCTACACGACCTCCACCAGCAGAAGCTAAGTAGTAACATTAACATTATGCCTTCTAATTGCAGTCGCTGTACTCATAATATACAGGAGAACGATCGCCTTATGGCGAGGATAGCCGTGCTGCAAGCCCAGCTTCAGACGCAATCCATAGGATGTAATGATCACAATATAATAGCCATATCTAGGAAAACCAAAGTTCCAAAGACTGGGCCTAATATAGTGTATAAGAGGTCATACAATAACTTTTGTTGTGATTCCTATGTTGATGATGTAAAAAATATTTGCTGGTCTGCGGTGTGTAATGAGATGCAACCAGACGCTGCAGTTGACGCATTTATGAAACTATTTATTCCAGTTACTAATAAGCACGCACCCATTAAGAAAATGACTGTAAAAACTGTTAAATCCCCTTGGATTGATGAGGAATTGAAAAATTGTATGGTTGAGAGGGATGGGGCAGAAGGTATGGCAATTAAGTCTGGCAGCCCAACTGATTGGCAAACGTACTGCAAATTAAGAAATCTTGTGACTAAACGAAATAAAAATAAAAATAAACAATACAATGCAACAAAGATAAAATATATGAAGAATGATAGTAAAAAGCTTTGGGGCACCTTAAATGACATTTTGGGGAAAAAAGCCAACTCGGCTCCTTCATTCATTGAATCAGATGGCTCATTCATCACAAAGCCCACTGATATTGCAAACAACATTAATTACTTTTTCATTGGCAAGATAAGCAAACTTAGGGATGACATGCCAGCAACATACATTGACACTACACATCCAAGTATATCGGACCAAATTATGAAAGACAAGAATTGTACTTTTGAATTCCGTAAAGTCAGTGTGGAAGAGGTTAATTTTGTTGTTGTTGTCTATCAACAATGACAAGCCACCGGGGCCACTGGGGTCTGACAATCTGGATGGAAAATTACTGAGGATAATAGCAGACGAAATTGCCACTCCTATTTGCCACATCTTCAATTTAAGCCTACTAGAGAGCGTGTGCCCTCAGAACTGGAGGGAAGCTAAAGTCATTCTGCTACCCAAGAATAGTAAAGCCCCCTTTACTGGCTCAAATATCCGACCAATCAGCCTGTTACCAACCATTAGTAAACTTCTGGAAAAAATTGTGTTTGAACAGATACAATGCTATTACACAGTAAATAAATTGACAACAGAATTTCAGCATGCTTATAGGGTAGGACACTCAACAAGCACAGCACTTACACAAATGACTGATGATTGGCTGAGAGAAATTGATGATAGAATTATTGGGGGGGGCTGTTTTGTTAGACTTCAGTGCAGCTTTTGACATTATTGATCATAGTCTGCTGCTGGAAAAACGTATGTGTTATGGCTTTACACCCACTGCTATAATGTGGATAAAGAGTTATTTGTCAAACAGAACACAGAGGGTGTTCTTTAATGGAAGCCTCTCAAATATAATTCAGTTAGAATCAGGAATTCCCCAGGGTAGCTGTTTAGGGCCCTTGCTTTTTTCAATTTTTACTAACGACATGCCACTGACTTTGAGTAAAGCCAGAGTGTCTATGTATGCGGATGACTCAACACTATACACGTCAGCTACTACAGCGACTGAAATGACTGCAACACTCAACAAAGAGCTGCTGTTACGTTCAGAGTGGGTGGCAAGGAATAAGTTATCCCTAAATATTTCTAAAACTAAAATAATTGTATTTGGAACAAAACACTCACTAAACCCTAAAGTAAATCTTGTAATAAATAATGTGGAAATTGAGCAAGTTGAGATGAATAAACTGCTTGGAGTAACCCTAGATTGTAAACTGTCATGGTTAAAACATATTGAGTAGCTAAGATGGGGAGAAGTCTGTCTATAATAAAGCGATGCTCTGCTTTCTTAACAACACTATTAACAAGGCAGGTCCTACAGGCCCTAGTTTTGTCGCACCTTGACTAATGTTCAGTCGCGTGGTCAGGTGCCACTCAAAAGGACTTAGGAAAATTGCAATTGGCTCAGAACAGGGCAGCACGGCTGGCCTTTGGATGTACACAGAGAGCTAATATTAATAATATGCATGTCAATCTCTCCTGGCTGAAAGTGGAGGAGAGATTGACTTCATCACTACTTTTATTTATGTGAGGTATTGTCATGTTGAATGCACCGAGCTGTCTGTCTAAACTATCAGCACACAGCTCGGACACCCATGCATACCCCACAAGACATCAGTCCCCAGAAGTCCTCCAGTCCCCAGAACAGTCTATGGGACGCACACAGTACTACATAGAGCCATGACTACATGGAACTCTATTCCACATCAAGTAACTGACGCAAGCAGTAAAATTACATTTAAAAAACAGATTAAAAAACACCTTATCGAACAGAGGGGACTGTGAAGCAACACAAACATTGGCACACACACACACACACACACACACACACACACACACACACACACACACACACACACACACACACACACACACACACACACACACACACACACACACACACACACACACACACACACACACACACACACACACACACACACACACACACAATACATACATACATATGGATTTAGTACTATACATTTGTGGTAGTTGTGGAGTAGGGGCCTGAGGGCACACAGTGTGTTGTGAAATCTGTGAATGTATTGTAATGTTTTTAAAATTGTATAAACTGCCTTAATTTTGCTGGACCCCAGGAAGAGTAGCTGCTGCTTTGGAAGCAGCTAATGGGGATCCATAATAAATACAAATACAAATAGTTAGGCGAGAGTAATTTAAGTATAGGAAAGGATGAAGCAGCATATGTGCCACCAACAAGTACAGATAGTAGTATAAATCCCCTCGCGCAGTCCCCGCAACCGGACAATTTTCTCATGGCTTCTGGAACAAAATGCTGTAGGAATGCTCAACCGGTGTCGCTCATTCAGCCAACAGAAACTTTCAACCGGTACTCCACATTAAGCAACGAGTCGGAGTCAGAGTCTGAGTCTTCTCTGGTCTCGCCTCCACCCGTTCCGGGGTCTGATACGCCGAAGCCTCCCACCATTAGCTCTGACAAATTGAAAACCCTAGTCATTGGCGACTCCATTACCCGTAGTATTAGACTTAAATATAATCATCCAGCGATGTTTACCAGAGGGCAGGGCTACCGACGTTAAGGCTAATCTGAAGATGGTGCTGGCTAAGGCTAAAACTGGCAAGTGTAGAGAGTATAGGGATATTGTTATCCACGTCGGCACCAACGATGTTAGGATGAAACAGTCAGAGGTCACCAAGCGCAACATAGCTTCAGCGTGTAAATCAGCTGGAAAGATGTGTCGGCATCGAGTAATTGTCTCTGGCCACCTCCCAGTTAGGGGGAGTGATGAGCTCTACAGTAGAGTCTCACAACTCAATCGCTGGTTGAAAACTGTGTTCTGCTCCTCCCAAAAGATAGAATTTGTAGATAATAGGCCCTCTTTCTGGGACTCACGCACAAACAGGACCAAGCCTGGCTTGCTGAGGAGTGACGGACTCCATCCTAGCTGGAGGGGTGCTCTCATCTTATCTATGAACATAGACAGGGCTCTAACTCCTCTAGCTCCACAATGAGATAGGGTGCAGGCCAGGCAGCAGGCTGTTAGCCATCCTGCCAGCTTAGTGGAGTCTGCCACTAGCATAGTCAGTGTAGTCAGCTAAGCTATCCCGTGTCTGTGCCTCAATCTAGGCTGGGCAAACTAAACATGGCGGTGTTCGCCTTAGCAATCTCACTGGAATAAAGACCTCCTCCATTCCTGTCATTATTGAAAGAGATTGTGATATCTCACATCTCAAAATAGGGCTACTTAAAGTTAGATCCCTCACTTCCAAGGCCGTTATAGTCAATGAACTAATCACTGATCATAATCATGATGTGATTGGCCTGACTGAAACATGGCTTAAGCCTGATGAATTTACGGAGGTGTTGCTAACATTTATGATAGCTAGTTTCAATTAAAAAAAATAAATGACTGCGTTTTCGTCTTTTGAGCTTGTAGTCATGAAATCTATGCAGCCTACTCAATCACTTTTTATAGCTACTGTTTACAGGCCTCCTGGGCCGTATACAGCGTTCCTCACTGAGTTCCCTGAAACTCCTATCAGACCTTGTAGTCATGGCAGATAATATTCACATTTCGGTGACTTTAATATTCACATGGAAAAGTCCACAGACCAACTCCAAAAGGCTTTCGGAGCCATCATCGATTCAGTGGGTTTTGTCCAACATGTCTCCGGACCTACTCACTGCCACAGTCATACTCTGGACCTAGTTTTGTCCCATGGAATAAATGTTGTGGATCTTAATGTTTTTCCTCATAATCCTGGACTATCGGACCACCACATTATTACGTTTGCAATCACAACAAATAATCTGCTCAGACCCCAACCAAGGAGCATCAAAAGCCGTGCTATAAATTCTCTGACAACCCAAAGATTCCTAGATGCCCTTCCAGACTTCCTCCACCTACCCAAGGAGGTACAAAAATCGGTTTACCACCTAACTGAGGAACTACATTTTACCTTGTGTAATACCATAGATGCAGTCGCACCCCTATAAACCAAAAACATTTGTCATAAGAAACTAGCTGGTATACAGAAAATACCCAAGCCCTGAAGCAAGCTTCCAGAAAATTGGAACAAAAATGGCGCAACACCAAACTGGAAGTCTTCCGACTAAGTTGGAAAGACAGTACCATGCTGTATCGAAGAGCCCTCACTGGTGCCCGATCATCCTATTTTTCCAACTCAATTGAGGAAACTACGAACAATCCAGAATGTATGTTTGATACTGTCGCAAAGCTAACTAAAAAGCAGCATTCCCCAAGAAAGGATGGCTTTCACTTCAGCAGTGATAAATTCATTAACTTCTTTTACGAAAAGATAATGATCATTAGAAAGCAAATTACGGACTCCTCTTTAAATCTGCGTATTTCTCCAAAGCTCAGTTGTCCTGAGTTGTATAGATCTTTGCAAAACTTCTACAGTAAGTGTATATCTTTTTTTATTATTATCCTTTCTCGCTGATGAAACATGATTGACATTTCTAAACGTTAAAACACAGCGTTGGGATTGTAGTTCACACGAGGTAGTCATGGGCGAAGCTAGTGGCTGAAAACTGTAAGGAGAAGGCAGAATGCACTAGCCCAGGCCCTTGAGGACTGGAATTGCCCACACCTGTGACTAGCTGGTGATTTCTTTCCTACCCTAGAGACACTCTCTGGGTTGAAGAGTTGCCACCCAGAAATAGTTTCCATTCCGCCGGGTGAGAATTTGGAACAAGTGCCTTAGGTAAGTGTTTACATGACTGCCATCTATTGCAGCCTCCTTCAGCCGTTGTCAAAAGGACCAACGCAACACATTTACATTCCAAGTCTCCCAAACCTTATGCTATTGAGAAATTGTCCCACAACCAGACCAATGTAGATGCATAATGTAAAACAGGCCACATGTACCACAGACATTTTCATTGCTTAACCAAACATACTAATGTCCCCCTTTATGTTAACTTTACTGCCAATTTTGCAATGTGCACATCTGAAATGTATCCGGAGATGAAGGCATTCATTTTACGTGCCCCCAACCTTGGTTTTTTTCTCGTTTATTTGCGTTGTTTGTAACTTATTTTTTTACTTATTTTGTACATAATGTTGCCATCACCGTCTCTTATGACTGAAAATAACTTCTGGACATCAGGACTGTGATTACTCACCACGGACTGGCAGAATCCTATTTTCCAATAACGAGTCTGACGAGCCTGACGCGAACGATATGCTGCTTTCTCGGGAACAGGCCCAGATCCCCGTGATTTGCGTGAAGAGGAGGCGGAGAAAAAGGGTCCGGAGGGCGGCTGCCATCTGAGAATTCGTAGGTGATCGGAAAAAAAACTACATCCTTCCATTCTGCTAGCAAACGTGCAATCTTTGGACAATAAAATAGATGACCTACGTGGAAGATTTAACTACCAACAGGACATTCAAAACTGTAATACAGTATCTTATGTTTCACGGAACGAAGACACTATCAACATAGAGCTGGCTGATCATACGCTGCACTGGCAGGATAGAACAGCAGCGTCTGGTAAGACAAGGGGCGGCGGACTATGTATTTTTGTAAATAACAGCTGGTGCATGATATCTAAGGAAGTCTCGAGCTATTGCTCACCTGAGGTAGAGTATCTCACGAAGCTGTTTACATACCACCACAGTCACGGGCTGGCACTAAGACAGCATTGAATGAGCTGTATTCCGCCATAAGCAAACAAGAAAACGCTCACCCAGAGGCGGTGCTCCTAGTAGCCGGGGACTTTAATGCAGGGAAACATACATCCGTGTGATCAAACTTCTATCAGCATGTTAAATGTGCAAACAGAGGGAAAAATCTCTGGACCACCTTTACTCCACACACAGAGACGCATACAAAGCTCTCCCTCGCCCTCCATTTGGCAAATCTGACCATAATTCTATCCTCCTGATTCCTGTTTTCAAGCAAAAATTAAAGCGGGAAGCACCAGTGAGTAGATCAATAACAAAGTGTTCAGATGAAGCAGATGCTAAGCTACAGGGTTGTTTTGCTAGCACCGATTGGAATATGTTCCGGGATTCCTTCGATGGCATTGAGGAGTACATCACATCAGTCATTGGCTTCATCAATAAGTGCATCGATGATGTCATCCCCACAGTGACCGTACGTACCTACCACAACCAGAAGCCATGGATTACAGGCAACATCCGCACTGAGCTAAAGGCTAGAGCTGCCGCTTTCAAGGAGCGGGACTCTAACCCGGAAACTTATAAGAAATCCTGCTATGCCCTCCAACGAACCATCAAACAGGCAAAGCATCAATACAGGACTAAGATCGAATCGTACTACACCGGCTCTGACACTCGTCGGATGTGGCAGGGCTTGCAAACCATTACAGACTACCAAGGGAAGCACAGCCGAGAGCTGCCCAGTGACACGAGCCTACCAGACAAGCTAAACTACTTCTATGCTCGCTTCGAGGCAAATAACACTTGTTCTGGAAGACTGTGTGATTACGCTCTACACAACCGATGTGAGTAAGACCTTTAAACAGGTCAACATTCACAAGGCCGCAGGGCCAGACGGATTACCAGGACGTGTACTGCGAGCATGAGCTGACCAACTGGCAAGTGTCTTCACTGACATTTTCAACCTCTCCCTGACCGAGTCTGTAATACCAACATGTTTTAAGCAGACCACCATAGTGCCTGTGCCCAAGAACACTAAGGTAACCTGCCTAAATTACTACCGACCCGTAGCACTCACGTCTGTAGCCATGAAGTGCTTTGAAAGGCTGATCATGGCTCACATCAACACCATTATTCCAGAAACCCTAGACCCACTCCAATTTGCATACCGCCCCAACAGATCCACAGATGATGCGATCTCTATTGCACTCCACACTGCCCTTTTCCACCTGGACAAAAGGAACACCTATGTGAGAATGCTATTCATTGACTACAGCTCAGCATTCAACACCATATTACCCACAAAGCTCATCAATAAGCTAAGGACCCTGGGACTAAACACCTCCCTCTGCAACTGGATCCTGGACTTCCTGACAGGCCGCCCCCAGGTGGTAAAGGTAGGTAACAACACATCTCCCACGCTGATCCTCAACTCAACACACCTCAAGGGTGCGTGCTCAGTCCCGTCCTGTACGCCCTGTTCACTCATGACTGCAAGGCCAGGCACGACTCCAACACCATCATTAAGTTTGCCGATGACACAGTGGTAGGCCTGATCACTGACAACGACGAGACAGCCTATAGTGAGGAGGTCAGAGACCTGGCCGTGTGGTGCCAGGACAACAACCTCTCCCTCAACGTGATCAAGACTGTTACGCTCGTCGTTTGAATGAGGAGACCAAGGTGCAGCGTGGTAGGCGAACATCTTCATTTTATTGAAATGAACACCGAAAAACAAAATACAAAACGAACGTAAAGTTCTGCAGGCTACACAGCAACTATACAAAATCAAGATCCCACAAACTAAGGTGGAAAAAGGCTGCCTAAGTATGATCCCCAATCAGAGACAACGATAGACAGCTGCCTCTGATTGGGAACCATACCAGGCCAAACAAAGAAATAGAATTCACCTAGATTGCCCACCCTAGTCACACCCTGACCTAACCAACATAGAAAATAAAAGCTCTCTATGGTCAGGGCGTGACAGCAACTGCTCGGCATCCGACCACAAGGCACTACAGAAGGTAGTGCGAACGGCCCAGTACATCACTGGGGCCAAGCTTCCTGCCATCCAGGACCTCTATACCAGGGGAAGGCCCTAAAAATTGTCTAAGATTCCAACCACCCTAGTCATAGACTGTTCTCTCTGCTACCACACGGCAAGCAGTACCAGAGCGCCAAGTCTAGGTCCAGGAGGCTTCTAAACAGCTTCTACCCCCAAGCCATAAGACTGCTGTAATCAAATGGCTACCCAGACTATTTGCATTGCACCCTCCCCCCTCTTTTACACCGCTGCAACTCTCTGTTGTTATCATCTATGCATAGTCACTTTAATAACTCTACCTTCATGTACATATTACCTCAACTAACCGGTGCCCCCGCACATTGACTCTGTACCGGTACCCCCGTATGTAGTCTCGCTATTGTTATTTTCCTGCTGCTCCTTAATTACTTGTTAGTTATCCGTTTTATTTTAAACTGCATTGTTGGTTAGGGGCTCGTAAGTAAGCATTTCACTGTTCGACGCATGTGACTAATAATATTTTATTTTATTTTATTTGACATAACATGGGGGGATTTTTTTGTTGTTGTGGACTATTCCTGTAGCCAATACTACACCACTTGTATTATTTATATGCAAGGTGAGATCCTCTGGACTAACCTAAAATACACAGGTTGTTTGCATCAAGGACTGGAGCATGGGAATGGTCAGGACACAAACATACAAATAAGTTTTATTCAATTTCAAAATGTTCAAGTAACTCAATGAAAGCTTCCCAGACACAATGTTCAGCGCCTAGCACTATGGACAATCACTGCTGACAAGAACAGGGTTCAATCATTCTTAGTTTCATCAGCACATAAACATTAAATACTCAATGTGTCATATCTCAATTAATATTCCCATACACATCTGGTCAATACTTCCCATACCTAGAATGGTGTGCCATGGGAGAAGGGGAACAGGTACCAGTGGCAACGGGCACATACTGACAGAAACATACTATGAATGAATTGAATGAATTTGCCTGCTCACTTTTGTCCAAGCCACAGCCGCCCCCCTGGGCACTTTGTCCAAGCCACAACCACCAAGGCACACCAGCCACAACCACCAAGGCACACCAGCCACAACCACCAAGGCACACCAGCCTGCGCATCAAAAGGGGATCCCCTGATTGAATGAACCAGACAGTTTATATACCTGGCCATGGCAGCCACTCCCCTAATGTTGAATTACCTGACTGAGGCCATGTTCAACACTGCAACAGTTTCACCCTGTTACAAAGACATTACTCGTATGGTAGTGGACCTGAAAGGGGAAAAGGAAGGTCTGTAATATTAGTGTGCTCCTAATGATTGATGGCTGAAAGTTGTCTGTTGCAAAGACAAACGCAGTTCCTTAAACAGAGCTAAGACGTTTTCACTCCTAGTCCAAACATTCTTAGATTTTTTAAGTGCTCATATGACTGTTTTTCTTGATGTTAAGGGAGGGAAATTGAAAGGAGGAAAGTTGGATAAGAAATACATGATGATAAAGTCAGGTATCTATTCATAATTTTTCTGTGTCTCATTATATATTAGGCCATGGGTATTGAACTCTACCCTACGAGGTCCGGAGCCTTCTGGTTTTCTGTTATACCTGATAACGAATTACATCCACCTGGTGTCCCAGGTGTACATCAGTCCCTGATTAGAAGGGAACAATGAAAAAACACAGTGGAACTGGCTTTGAGGTCCAGAGTAGTGTGAGGGTACACCAGGGGGCCAAACTCATTCCATGGAGGGCCTAGTGTGACCTAGACAACCAGGTGAATGTCCCTAACTAATCAGTGACCTTAATTCCTCAATCAAGTACAAGAGAGGAGCGAAAACCTGCAGACACTCAACCCTCTAGACAGTTTGGTGTATGTAGGAGGCTACATCTGCTTTTATTTATTTTTTAATGTAGTTCTGTCCTTGAACTGTTCTTGTCTATTAATTTTCTGTATTATATCATGTTTATTTTTTTTTGTGGACGCCAGGAAGACTAGCTGCTGCTTTTGCAACAGCTAATGGGGATCCTAATAAAATACCAAATACTTCCGTGGGATGAGTTTAACTCGTGTTTTACATAGTATAACACAGTGGATGATGTGTTTTTGATAGCCTATGCCCTAGGGGAAGCTCCCACTCATCCCACTCAGCGTTATTCATGCATTCATCAACACAAATAAGTGTGGGTGTGCCATGCCCCTCCACACCGTGCCACATCATCACGCCCTCTGCAAGATGTACACACATCTGTCCTAGTCCAAACCATAGCTCCCCCCTCTCTCTCTCTCTCTCTCTCCCTCTCTCTCCCTCTATCTCTCTCTCTCTCTCTCTCTCCCTCTCTCTCTCTCCCTCTCTCCCCCTCTCCCTCTCCCTCTCCCTCTCCCTCTCTCTGTAAGTGTTTAAAGATCTGTTTTCAGGAGGTATCCATGTCCATGTTGTTATCCGTCTCTGTCAGAAAGAGGAATGCAGGGCTTTGCTTCACTTGGCAAAAACTGAGACAAAAAAAAGTATTAATAGTATACACAAAATGATAGAATTGTCATATCGGGAATAAACGTAGACTAGAACTGATAAAACATTTGCAAGTTGAATGTGCCAGAAACTTCATGGTGTTGGATTGTGTCATTGTGTCAATATTTGTCCGGTACATCCTCCATTTGAGTTCTGTTTGTTTTCACTTTACCAACAAACTCTCACCCCCTGACACAGAGCACACCTGACACACAGACACAAGATGGGTGTGGTGATGTGAGAGCCAATAGACACCTGGCGTTACTAACCCAGTTCCTGGTAGTTTTCCACACAACTCTCACCCGGGAATGTGAATGATGCTTTCACACAAAACAAAATGGCCACCTTTAGCTCTGAGTGACTGCAGCCCTCAGTCTAAAAGGCACAAAGTGTTCCTTTAAGTTTACTCCTCCTGCTTTCATGATGCGCAGTGCTGTGGTGGGATGCCCCAAGGCCATGGCTGCGTATGTCTGAAATGGCACACTATTCCCTATATTGTGCACTACTTTTAACCAGGACACATAGGGCTCTATTTACTATATAGTACTTTTGACCAGGGCTTTAAATAGGGAACGGGGTGCCATTTTGGATGCACCCTAGGCCTCCCAAGCCCCACCAGGTTGCCTGGGTTACAGTGAGAACAAGGACTGTCTTGCTGTCTGTTTCTCATTTAGCGGAATGATACATTTGGGGTGGAATCTCCCCGTAGTGGTGGGCGGAGGCTGGTTGCCATGTTGCGAACAGGCGGTTGCCATGCCGAGGACAGACCGCACCGCAGTGCAGGCAGAGTTGGATCAAACAAACAGTCTCTTCAGTGAGTCATAACCCTCTTCAGTGTGGATGGATGGAATTCCCGACGCTAAATACGGTGGACTCGCCGTTAGCCATGTAATTATTCTTACTCTGACTTTCTCTCTTTCCTCAGACCCCTCTCTCTCTCCCTCTCTCTATCTCTTTCTCTTCCAACTCTCTCTCCCTCTCTCTTAATTGCTCTCTCTTTCTCTCTCTCTCTCCTCACATTTTGCTCCTCCAACTCTCTGTTCTTCTCCCTCTCTTTCTCCTCCAAATCTATTTCTCTCACTCCCTCTCTTTCTTTCTTTCCCTCTTTCTTTCTTTCTTTCTTTATCTCTCTCTCTCTCTCTCTCTCTCTCTCTCTCTCTCTCTCTCTCTCTCTCTCTCTCTCTCCCTCTCTCTCTCTCTCTCTCTCTCCAACCCCACAGCCCACTCTCTTACTCTCTCTCTATCTATCTGTCCCTGCCTTTTCCTTTCTCCTCTCCCCTCTCTCTCACTAAAAGGCTCTGGTCTGGTAGGGATATTTTTAGGGTTGCCCATTCCCTCCCATTTATTCCCACCTCGTTCCAAAAACACACACTCCACTCCACTTGTAGAGGTAAACTCAATTCGCTCAGTCATTACTCCCTCATTTCTCATGCATAGCTAACTTCTCTGGCCAGATGCTGGTGTTTGCGTTCCCCTCCTTGTCAATGGACTGATGGAGATTCAAACCAGATCTGATCTCCCAGGAGTGGTGCCTTGTTTAAAGAAGATTGACTGGGTCATGTGATATAAACAAGAACAAACAGACAGTGTGGAGGGCACCACTGAGTTGTCTGTTACAGTAGACACAGCACAGTGCATCCTGATACAGGTACCTGACAAAATAAAGGAAACCCCAACATAAAGTGTCGTTATAGGGCGTTGGGCACCACGAGCCAGAACAGCTTTACTGCACCTTGGCATAGATTCTACAAGTGTCTGGAACTCTATTGGAGGGATGCGACACCATCCTTCCACAAGAAATTCTATAGTTTGGTGTTTTGTTGATGGTGGTGGAAAACACTGTTACAAGACTGGGCATTAGCCCAATAAAGTTAAAACCTAGGCATTACCTTGGGGAGCTAAACCAAGTCTTCAGGTTTCAGGCAAGATTTCTCATCACACGGTTCACTGACTGAACCACCTCCATTATACTTGGTTGAGAGGAGGACAGCATTACAGAGGCCCAGTGTGAGGTCAATAGTCAGTCCATGGGGTTTCACACTGAGGGTCAGGTGCTCCGAAGGTCACCAACGACACCTGGCTTTTGTGTTGGAGAGATGGGCGTTGGTCAGCTAAAGATTTTATTGCTACAGTACATTAAGGTCGAGCTGGGAACATGGAACATTCCTGGAAAAAGGGAGTGCATAGCTGAAAGACCTTAGCTGGCTATATCGGACCACACACTTCCTCTGTTTATGAATGTTCTGAGTGGGAGGAGGATGGACTCAAAGTTCAAAGTGGACTACTCAGGGAAACTTCAAGGGAGGAACGTAGGAAGGTGGATAGCTGCTGCTAAAGTAGTGCTGTGATCTGATGGTTGGTCAGAGAGGTGTAATAGGAATCTGAAGACAGATGTGTTTATGTATGAGGGAGTGATTGTGTGAGAGAGAGAGAGAGACTGAAACACACTCGAGAGCTCATTGTGATCCAAACAGCACCTCTTGTGGAGAGACAAGGTGTCGAGATGTGCATCTGAAATGGCAACCTATTCCCTAGTACACTACTTAAAGTGGAACTGACAGCATTTTAACTACTTTGCAGATATGAAACAAACAGACAATCATAATATCAGTAAAAAATATAAAATTCCCAGTTTATGCTACAAAACCAACTTTAAGAGGTTTTAAAAATAGGATATATTGGAATCAAGATTCTATGACGTACACTAAAGCATTGTTGACTAGATGGATGCAGTTCAATGCATGATTAATATAATTCACCAATACATTTATTGGTAGTCTAACAAATATTGCCATCAGGTTGTAAATCCCAGCTGTCCTGGTACATTGTTTGATGCCTCCATCCTGGATGCACTGTTTCAGTTTCAATGACTCAATATTTTGGACAAAAACAGACGGATGTAACTAAGGCTGGGAATGTCATTACAATCAAAGTAGCAAGGGCAATGATCACAAGTCATAACGTGGCTAATATGCTAGTGTGTCTATTGATGTCACAAGCTAAAAACACAGAGCCTAACGTTAGCTAGCTAGCTAGCTGCAAGAGGACGTCATGTTATTGGAGGTGTGGTTGAGTGACTGACTTTTTCCCCTCATATCATTTTTAATTGGCCACACACCTAGAGATGCTCGTGTCACTTGGTTAGAAAGCAATAAATGTGACTCGCTTTGTTAGCTAGCTAGCTATGCTGAACAACTGCTATCTAGTTAGCATATCTCTTGCATTCGCAAATTCACTCTGGCTAGGTACAGTGCCTTGCAAAAGTATTCACCTCCCTTGGCGATTTTTCCTATTTTGTTGCATTACAACCTGTAATTTAAATGGATTTTTATTTGGATTTCATGTAATGGCCATACACAAAATAGTCCAAATTGGTGAAGTGAAATGAAAAAAATTACTTGTTTCAAAAAATTCAAAAAAATAAAAAACAGAAAAGTAGTGCTTGCATATGTATTCACCCCCTTTGCTATGAAGCCCCTAAATAAGATCTGGTGCAAGCAATTACTTTCAGAAGTCACATAATTATTTCAATAAAGTCCACCTGTGTGCAACCTGTGTCACATGATCTGTCACATGATCTCTCTATATATACACCTGTTCTGAAAGGCCCCAGAGTCTTCAACACAACTAAGCAAGGGGCACCACCAAGCAAGCAGCACTATGAAGACCAAGGAGCTCTCCAAACAGGTCAGGGACAAAGTTGTGGAGAAGTACAGATCAGGGTTGGGTTATAAAAAAATATCTGAAACTTTGAACATCCCACAGAGCACCATTGAATCCATTATTTAAAAATAGAAAGAATATTGCACCACAACAAACCTGCCAAGAGAGGGCCGTCCACCAAAACTCACGGACCAGGCAAGGAGGGCATTAATCAGAGAGGCAACAAAGAGACCAAAGATAACCCTGAAGGAACTGCAAAGCTCCACAGCGGAGATTGGAGATATAATGGCAGAATGCGAGACCCAGATGCAGTCACAGGAGGCAGATGTTTAGAGTCCAAGATGTTTATTAACAATCCAAAAGGGGAAGGCAAGAGAATGGTACAGAATGTGAGGCTCGAGGTCAGGCAGAATGGTCAGGCAGGTGGGAATGGAGTCCAGAAAACCAGGCAAAGGTCAAAACCGGGAGGACTAGTAAAAGAGAATAGAAAAGCAGGAGCACAGGAAAAACATGCTGGTTGACTTGAACATACAAGACGAACTGGCACAGAGAGACAGGAAACACAGGGATAAATACACTGGGGAAAATAAGTGACACTTGGGGGGGGGGGGTGAAGACAATCACAAGGACAGGTGAAACAGATCATGGCGTGACAATAGTATCTGTACATAGGACCACTTTAAGCCGTACACTCCACAGAGCTGGGCTTTACGGAAGAGTGTCCAGAAGAAAATAAACAAACATGTTTGGTGTTCGCCAAAAGGCATCTGGGAGACTCCCCAAACATATGGAAGAAGGTACTCTGGTCAGATGAGACTAAAATTTAGCTTTTTGGTCATCAAGGAAAATGCTATGTCTGGCGCAAACCCAACACCTCTCATCACCCCGAGAGCACCAGGATGTTTTTCATTGGCAGGGACTGAGAAACTGGTCAGAATTGAAGGAATGATGGATGGCACTAAATACAGGGAAATTCTTGAGGGAAACATGTTTCAGTCTTCCAGAGATTTGAGACTGGGACGGAGGTTCACCTTCCAGCAGGACAGTGACCCTAAGCATACTGCGAAAGCAACACTCGAGTGGTTTAAGGGGAACATTTAAATTTCTTGGAATGGCCTAGTCAAAGCCCAGACCTCAATCCAATTGAGAATCTGTGGTATGACTTAAAGATTGCTGTACACCAGCGGAACCCATCCAACTTGAAGGAGCTGGAGCAGTTTTGCCTTGAAGAATGGGCAAAAATCCCAGTGGCTAGATGTGCCAAGTTTATGGAGACATAGAGACCCCAAGAGACTGGCAGCTGTAATTGCTGCAAAAGGTGGCTCTACAGAATATTGACTTTGGGGGGGGTGAATAGTTATACACGCTCAAGTTTTCAGTATTTTTGTCTTATTTCTTGTTTGTTTCACAATAAAAAACATTTTGCATCGTTAAATTGGTAGGCATGTTGTGTAAATCAAATTATACAAGACAACAAAATAGGAAAAATGCCAAGGGGGGTGAATACTTTCGCAAGCCACTATATGTACTCTGATTTCAGAGCACTCTTGTCTGAGTGTGCCAGAGCGCAGAATAACTGATGAATTTATGAACACGATTCCCACTGAATAAGCATTTCACTATAAGGTCTACACCTGTTATATTCGCCGCATGTGACCTAAGTGTAGGCAAAAAAAGTAATAGTAATAGTCTCGAACGCTCTATATAACAAGTAAATAGCCTAACCAGCTCTGCCAGGGTAAGTAAAATGGTTAGTGAGGTGTTCCCTCATTTGTTTCTAGAAGTAGCTAGCTGGCAAGCTAGCAAACCTTAGCCAGTTAGCTTGGGTGCTTGGTTGGGACAACGCATGCATTGGCAGGCAAGCTGCAGAAGTACGAGCAGGCCTTTCCCTATCGTTCATCAGTGCAATTTTGACGGCCAACTAGCTGATAAAGTTTGAGAGGTTTTATCTAATGTTCCCTCGTTAGAATTTAGCTCATCTTGCTCTGGCTAGCGTTAGTTGTTGATCTTGTTGTTGTTATGCATATAGGGAAAGATAACCTAACTTGTTATGGTTGTTTGATCAATAGGACTGTAAAGTTCCCAAATGTAAGAGGACTCCTGTCGTATTCACCTACAGTATTTTGCCGAATACTGTACGATCTAATGATCTAAAGTCACGGTGTTGCCACTGCCTGTAAACACATAATCCAGTTCATGAATGATGGCAGGCCCTTGTAGCAAATGGCTTGTTTGCATATAGGGCCTACTGTACCTCTGATTGGCTATGGCGCACCGGTCTGCGTAGATTTCGGTCCTGAATAAGACAAATGTTTTATTTGCTGCAGTGTCTATTAATTGTCGAAACGCACGGCCGCTTTCCCACTCTACATTGCTATAGAAGTTTTACAAACTCTTTAGTATTCATAATTCCTAATCATTCTAAGAATTTATGAAAACGTGAAAATTGTCATTTCTAAGAGCTCACTTGTCAAAAATGTAAAAACAATGTGTCATATTCTTCCTGGAGGTGTGTGTGTGTGTGTTTGTGTGCATTTGCATGCGTGTGTAAAAGGGAATAACTGTCGAGGTGAACAGTATGCCAAGTGCCAAGGAGCCAAGTATTTATTATTAGTCTGCTGGTCATTATTGAGGTGCAGAACTCTGATATTTTCTTCAACAGCTTGTGGAAAATGTACATTCGATTATGGAAAGTCGTGTGTGTGCAAGCATGCCTCAGGCTACATTCCTGTAACAGCTCAAACACACACAATGAAAAGGAACATCACCATATATTTTGTGTAAACAGTCATTTCAACTCAACTGTCAACTCATTCTACTTTCAGCATTCTGTATCAAACTGTGTTTGTCAGTTCTATAGACAACCAGATGTGGAATGCCCAACTAATGAAACATTTAGGGTAAGTCCCAAGTGGCACTCTATATCCTACATAGTGCACTACATCTGACCAAAACCGTGTTGGCCCTGGACAAAAGTAGTGCACTAAGTAGGGAATATTGTAGGGTACCATTTGGCACGAACCCTTAGCCGTGTTTCACG